>NC_057795.1:272240669-272540669 GCF_018294505.1 Triticum aestivum | reverse complement strand
CTGCATGTCTCCCGAACCCGTAGGGTCTACACACTTAAGGTTCGATGACGCTAGGGTTATAAAGGAAGCTTGTATGTGGTTACCGAATGTTGTTCGGAGTCCCGGATGAGATCCCGGACGTCACGAGGAGTTCCGGAATGGTCCGGAGGTAAAGATTTATATATAGGAAGTCCTGTTTCGGCCATCGGGACAAGTTTCGGGGTCATCGGTATTGTACCGGGACCACCGGAAGGGTCCCGGGGGCCCACCGGGTGGGGCCACCTGCCCCGGGGGGCCACATGGGCTGTAGGGGGTGCGCCTTGGCCTACATGGGCCAAGGGCACCAGCCCCTAGAGGCCCATGCGCCAAGATATAGGAAAAAGGGGAGAGTCCTAAAGGGGGAAGGCACCTCCGAGGTGCCTTGGGGAGGATGGACTCCTCCCCCCCTCTTAGCCGCACCCCTTCCTTGGAGGAGGGGGCAAGGCTGCGCCTCCCCCTCTCCCCTGCCCCTATATATAGTGGAGGGGAGGGAGGGCATCCATACCTGAGCCCTTGGCGCCTCCCTCCCTCCCGTGACACCTCCTCCTCTCCCGTAGGTGCTTGGCGAAGCCCTGCAGGATTGCCACGCTCCTCCATCACCACCACGCCGTTGTGCTGCTGCTGGATGGAGTCTTCCTCAACCTCTCCCTCTCTCCTTGCTGGATCAAGGCGTGGGAGACATCGTCGAGCTGTACGTGTGTTGAACGCGGAGGTGCCGTCCGTTCGGCACTAGGATCATCGGTGATCTGAATCACGACGAGTACGACTCCATCAACCCCGTTCACTTGAACGCTTCCGCTTAGCGATCTACAAGGGTATGTAGATGCACTCTCCTTTCTACTCGTTGCTGGTCTCTCCATAGATAGATCTTGGTGATACGTAGGAAAATTTTGAATTTCTGCTACGTTCCCCAACAGTGGCATCATGAGCTAGGTCTATTGCGTAGATTCTTTGCACGAGTAGAACACAAAGTAGTTGTGGGCGTCGATATTGTTCAATATGCTTGCCGTTACTAGTCTTATCTTGATTCGGCGGCATCGTGGGATGAAGCGGCCCGGACCAACCTTACACGTACGCTTACGTGAGACCGGTTCCACCGACAAACATGCACTAGTTGCATAAGGTGGCTGGCGGGTGTCTGTCTCTCCCACTTTAGTCGGATCGGATTCGATGAAAAGGGTCCTTATGAAGGGTAAATAGCAATTGGCATATCACGTTGTGGTTCATGCGTAGGTAAGAAACGTTCTTGCTAGAAACCCATAGCAGCCACGTAAAACATGCAAACAACAATTAGAGGACGTCTAACTTGTTTTTGCAGGGTATGCTATGTGATGTGATATGGCCAAAAAGGATGTGATGAATGATATATGTGATGTATGAGATTGATCATGTTCTTGTAATAGGAATCACGACTTGCATGTCGATGAGTATGACAACCGGCAGGAGCCATAGGAGTTGTCTTTATTTATTTGTGACCTGCGTGTCAACTTAAACGTCATGTAATTACTTTACTTTATTGCTAACCGTTAGCCATAGTAGTAGAAGTAATAGTTGGCGAGGCAACTTCATGAAGACACGATGATGGAGATCATGATGATGGAGATCATGGTGTCATGCCGGTGACGATGATGATCATGGAGCCCCGAAGATGGAGATCAAAAGGAGCAAAGTGATGATGGCCATATCATGTCACTATTTGATTGCATGTGATGTTTATCATGTTTATACATCTTATTTGCTTAGAACGACGGTAGTAAATAAGATGATCCCTTACAACAATTTCAAGAAGTGTTCTCCCCTAACTGTGCACCGTTGCGACAGTTCGCTGTTTCAAAACATCACGTGATGATCGGGTGTTTTATTCAGACGTTCAAATACAACGGGTGTTGACGAGCCTAGCATGTACAGACATGGCCTCGGAACACACGCGAAACACTTAGGGTTAACTTGACGAGCCTAGCATGTACAGACATGGCCTCGGAACACGGAGACCGAAAGGTCGAGCATGAGTCGTATAGAAGATACGATCAACATGAAGATGTTCACCGATGATGACTAGTCCGTCTCACGTGATGATCGGACACGGCCTAGTTTGACTCGGATCATGTAATCACTTAGATGACTAGAGGGATGTCTATCTGAGTGGGAGTTCATAAGATGAACTTAATTATCCTGAACATAGTCAAAAGGATTTTGCAAATTATGTCGTAGCTCACGCTATAGTTCTACTGTTTAGATATGTTCCTAGAGAAAAATTAGTTGAAAGTTGATAGTAGCAATTATGCGGACTAGGTCCGTAAACTGAGGATTGTCCTCATTGCTTCATAGAAGGCTTATGTCCTTAATGCACCGCTCAGTGTGCTGAACCTCGAACGTTGTCTGTGGTTGTTGCGAACATCTGACATACACGTTTTGATAACTACGTGATAGTTCAGTTAAACGGTTTAGAGTTGAGGCACCAAAGACGTTTTTGAAACGTCGCGAAACATATGAGATGTTTTGAGGGCTGAAATTGGGATTTCAGGCTCGTGCCCATGTCAAGAGGTATAAGACCTCCGATGACTTTCTTAACCTGCAAACTAAGGAGAAAAGCTCAATTGTTGAGCTTGTGCTCAGATTGTCTGAGTACAACAATCATTTGAATCGAGTGGGAGTTGATCTTCCAGATAAGACAGTGATGGTTCTCCAAAGTCATTGCCACCAAGCTGTTAGAGCTTCGTGATGAACTATAACATATCAGGGATAGATATGATGATCCTTGAGGTATTCGCGATGTTTGACACCGCGAAAGTAGAAATCAAGAAGGAGCATCAATTGTTGATGGTTGGTGAAACCACTAGTTTCAAGAAGGGCAAGGGCAAGAAGGGATACTTCATGAAACGGCAAATCAGCTGCTGCTCTAGTGAAGAAACCCAAGGTAAAACCCAAACCCGAGACTAAGTGCTTCTGTAATAAGGGGAACAACCACTAGAGCAGAATTACCCTAGATACTTGGTAGATAAGAAGGCTGGCAAGGTCGATAGAAGTATATTGGATATACATTGTGTTAATGTGTACTTTGCTAGTACTCCTAGTAGCACCAGGGTATTAGATACCGGTTCGGTTGCTAAGTGTTAGTAACTCGAAACAAAAGGCTACGGAATAAACGGAGACTAGCTAAAGGTGAGCTGACGATATGTGTTGGAAGTTTTTCCAAGCTTGATATGATCAAGCATCGCACGCTCCCTCTACCAAAGAGATTGGTGTTAAACCTAAATAATTGTTATTTGGTGTTTGCGTTGAGCATAGACATGATTGGATTACGTCTATCGCAATACGGTTATTCATTTAAGGAGAATAATGGTTACTCTGTTTATTTGAATAATACCTTCAATGGTCTTACACCTAAAATGAATGGTTTATTAAATCTCGATCGTAGTGATACACATGTTCATGCCAAAAGATAGTAATGATAGTACCACCTACTTGTGGCACTGCCACGTAAGTCATATCGGTATAAAACGCATGAAGAAGCTCCATATTGATGGATCTTTGGGCTCACTCGTTTTTGAAAAGTTTGAGACATGCGAACCATGTCTATTGGTGTATATGCATGAAGAAACTCCATGCAAATGGACCGTTTTGACTCACTTGATTTTGAATCACTTGGGACATGCAAATCATACCACATGGGCAAGATGACTGAAAAGCCTCGTTTTCAGTAAGATGGAACAAGATAGCAACTTGTTGGAAGTAACACATTTTGATGTGTGCAGTCCAATGAGTGCTGAGGCATGCAGTGAATATCGTTATGTTCTTACTTCACAGATGATTCGAGTAGATGTTGAGTATATTTACTTGATGAATCACGAGTCTGAATTATTGAAAGGTTCAAGTAATTTCAGTGTGAAGTTGAAAGATCGTCGTGACAAGAGGATAAAAGATCTATGATATGATCATAGAGATGAATATCTGAATCATGAGTTTGGCACAGAATTAAGACATTGTGGAAATTGTTTCACAACTGATACAGCCTGGAACACCATAGTGTGATGGTGTGTCCAAACGTCATAGTTGCACCCTATTGGATATGGTGCATACCATGATGTCTCTTATCGAGTTACCACTATCGTTCATGGGTTAGGCATTAGAGACAACCACATTCACTTTAAATAGGGCACCACATAATTTCGTTGAGACGACACCGTATGAACTATGGTTTGGAGAAATCTAAGTTGTCGTTTCTTGAAAGTTTGGGGCTGCGACGCTTATGTGAAAAAGTTTCAGGCTGATAAGCTCGAACCCAAAGCGGATAAATGCATCTTCATAGGACACCCAAAACAGTTGGGTATACCTCCTGTCTCAGATTCGAAAGCAATAAGGGATTGTTTCTAGAATCGGGTCCTTTCTCGAGGAAAAGTTTCTCTCGAAAAGTTGAGTGGGAGGATGGTGGAGACTTGATGAGGTTATTGAACCGTCACTTCAACAAGTGTGTAGCAGGGCACAGGAAGTTGTTCCTGTGGCACGTACACCAACTGAAGTGGAAGCTTATGATAGTGATCATGAAACTTCGGATCGAGTCACTACCAAACCTCGTGGGATGACAAGGATGCGTACTACTTCAGAGTGGTACGTAATCCTGTCTTGGAAGTCATGTTGCTAGACAACAATGAACCTACGAGCTATGGAGAAGCGATGGTGGGCCCGGATTCCGATAAATGGCTCAAGGCCATAAAACCCGAGAGAGGATCCATGTATGAAAACAAAGTGTAGACTTTGGAAGAACTACTTGATGGTCGTAAGGCTGTTAGGTACATATGGATTTTGAAAGGAAGACAGACAATGATGGTAAGTGTCACCATTGAGAAAGCTCGACTTGTCGTTAAGATGTTTTTCGACAAGTTCAAGGAGTTGACTACGATGAGACTTTCTCACTCGTAGCGATGCTAAGAGTCTGTTGGAATTATATTAGCAATTACTGCATTATTTATGAAATCTTGCAGATAGGATGTCAAAACATTGTTTCCTCGACGATTCTTGAGGAAAGGTTGTATGTGATACAACCGGAAGGTTTTGTCTATCCTGAAATATGCTAATAAGTATGCAAAGCTCCAGCAATCCTTCTGAGGACTGGAGTGAGCATCTCGGAGTTGGAATGTATGCTTTGATGATGATCAAAGATTTTGGGTGTATACAAAGTTTATGAGAAACTTGTATTTCCAAAGAAGTGAGTGGGAGCACTATAGAATTTCTGATGAGTATATGTTGTTGACATATTAATGATCAGAAATGACGTAGAATTTCTGGAAAGCATATAGGGTTATTTGGAAAGTGTTTTCAATGGAAAACCTGGATTAAGCTACTTGAACATTGAGCATCAAGATCTATAAGGATAGATCAAAACGCTTAATAGTACTTTCAAATGAGCACATGCCTTGACATGATCTTGAAGGTGTTCAAGATGGATCAGTCAAAGAAGGAGTTCTTGCCTGAGTTGTAAGGTATGAAGTTAAGACTTAAAGCTCGACCATGGCAGAATAGAGAGAAAGGACGAAGGTCGTCCCCTATGCTTAAGACGTAGGCTCTACAGTATGCTATGCTGTGTACCGCACCTGAAGTGTGCCTTGCCATGAGTCAGTCAAGGGGTACAAGAGTGATCCAAGAATGGATCACAGGACAGCGGTCAAAGTTATCCTTAGTAACTAGTGGACTAAGGAATTTTCTCGATTATGGAGGTGGTAAAAGAGTTCGTCGTAAAGGGTTACGTCGATGCAAGCTTAACACCTATCCGGATAGCTCTGAGTAGAGATACCGGATACGTATAATGGAGCAACAATTTAGAATAGCTCCAAGTAGAACAGTTATTTGGAATAGCTCCAAATAGAACGTGGTAGCTGCATCTAGGAGATGACATAGAGATTTGTAAAGCACACACGGATCTGAAAGGTTCAGACCCGTTGACTATAACCTCTCTCACAAGCATAACATGATCAAACCCAGAACTCATCGAGTGTTAATCACATGGTAAATGTGAACTAGATTATTGACTCTAGTAAACTCTTTGGGTGTTAGTCACATGGGGATGTGACCTTGAGTGTTAATCACATATCGATGTGAACTAGATTATTGACTCTAGTGCAAGTGGGAGACTGTTGGAAATATGCCCTAGAGGCAATAATAAATTGATTATTATTATATTTCCTTGTTCATGATAATCGTTTATTATCCATGCTAGAATTGTATTGATAGGAAACTCAGATACATGTGTGGATACATAGACAACACCATGTCCCTAGTAAGCCTCTAGTTGACTAGCTCGTTAATCAATAGATGGTTACGGTTTCCTGACCATGGACATTGGATGTCGTTGATAACGGGATCACATCATTAGGAGAATGATGTGATGGACAAGACCCAATCCTAAGCCTAGCACAAGATCATGTAGTTCGTATGCTAAAGCTTTTCTAATGTCAAGTATCATTTCCTTAGACCATGAGATTGTGCAACTCCCGGATACCGTAGGAGTGCTTTGGGTGTGCCAAACGTCACAACGTAACTGGGTGGCTATAAAGGTACACTACGGGTATCTCTGAAAGTGTCTGTTGGGTTGGCACGAATCGAGATTGGGATTTGTCACTCCGTGTAAACGGAGAGGTATCTCTGGGCCCACTCGGTAGGACATCATCATAATGTGCACAATGTGACCAAGGGGTTGATCACGGGATGATGTGTTACGGAACGAGTAAAGAGACTTGCCGGTAACGAGATTGAACAAGGTATCGGTATACCGACGATCGAATCTCGGGCAAGTACCATACCGCTAGACAAAGGGAATTGTATACGGGATCGATTGAGTCCTTGACATCGTGGTTCATCCGATGAGATCATCGTGGAACATGTGGGAGCCAACATGGGTATCCAGATCCCGCTGTTGGTTATTGACCGGAGAACATCTCGGTCATGTCTGCATGTCTCCCGAACCCGTAGGGTCTACACACTTAAGGTTCGATGACGCTAGGGTTATAAAGGAAGCTTGTATGTGGTTACCGAATGTTGTTCGGAGTCCCGGATGAGATCCCGGACGTCACGAGGAGTTCCGGAATGGTCCGGAGGTAAAGATTTATATATAGGAAGTCCTGTTTCGGCCATCGGGACAAGTTTCGGGGTCATCGGTATTGTACCGGGACCACCGGAAGGGTCCCGGGGGCCCACCGGGTGGGGCCACCTGCCCCGGGGGGCCACATGGGCTGTAGGGGGTGCGCCTTGGCCTACATGGGCCAAGGGCACCAGCCCCTAGAGGCCCATGCGCCAAGATATAGGAAAAAGGGGAGAGTCCTAAAGGGGGAAGGCACCTCCGAGGTGCCTTGGGGAGGATGGACTCCTCCCCCCCTCTTAGCCGCACCCCTTCCTTGGAGGAAGGGGCAAGGCTGCGCCTCCCCCTCTCCCCTGCCCCTATATATAGTGGAGGGGAGGGAGGGCATCCATACCTGAGCCCTTGGCGCCTCCCTCCCTCCCGTGACACCTCCTCCTCTCCCGTAGGTGCTTGGCGAAGCCCTGCAGGATTGCCACGCTCCTCCATCACCACCACGCCGTTGTGCTGCTGCTGGATGGAGTCTTCCTCAACCTCTCCCTCTCTCCTTGCTGGATCAAGGCGTGGGAGACATCGTCGAGCTGTACGTGTGTTGAACGCGGAGGTGCCGTCCGTTCGGCACTAGGATCATCGGTGATCTGAATCACGACGAGTACGACTCCATCAACCCCGTTCACTTGAACGCTTCCGCTTAGCGATCTACAAGGGTATGTAGATGCACTCTCCTTCCCCTCGTTGCTAGTCTCTCCATAGATAGATCTTGGTGACACGTAGGAAAATTTTGAATTTCTGCTACGTTCCCCAACAGCAACCCCTTGTGAAGGGGTATGCGGCTAGGGAGCCCCTAGCTTATTTATGCCGGACTCGTCTATCCGTGTCCGGGGTCTTTAAGTGACCCTCGCAATGAAATGATGCCTCATGGACCGGGCATTTTGAGTGTAAGAGACGCGTAATGTGGTATAGCGTTGAAGCGAACAAAAGCTTCACGCCCCAATAGTGCTTGATAGCCACTTTTAAACGGGGCGACATGAAAGATTAGTTTTTCGTGTCGGAAGTTGTTCAGTGACCCAAACACAACTTCTAGTAGTAATGAGCCTGTGCACTTGGCGTAAGGGCCTGGCATCACTCCTCTGAAGGAAGTGCGGCTATGTCGAATTTTAGTAAGGTCTATCCCAAACTTGTGGATTGTGTTTGGATATAGCAGGTTTAAGTCATTGCCTCCGTCCATCAGGACATGTGTAAATTGCAGTCCGTCGATTATAGGATCCAATATCAGAGCAGTCCATCCTGCATTCCGAATACTTCTGGAGTAATCCAGGTCGTCGAAAGTGATTGGTTTTGACATCCAATCTCGAGGTTCCGCTGGGGTGGACCTTGCGAGACCCGTTTTGGCGGGTACCGCATTGTTTTTCCGTATTATCACATGAAGTGAGTTTACTGCTTTGACTTCTTGTGGGAAAGTCTTTTGTTTTCCGGTGCTCTGCTTGTGGGGTTTATCATCATCCTCGCTTAATGCGTCGAGCCCCTTGTGTTCGGCATTTAGTCGGCCGGGCTGTTTGAAAACCAAACAATCTCGGTGGGTGTGGTTTGCAGGCCTTCCGGGGGTACTGTGGATTTGACATATCCGACCCAAAATTTTGTTTAAGTTGGATAGCTCATCACTGTTATCCTTAAGAGGTAGTGTTTTGTTGTTTGGCCGCGAGCTTTTGAATCCGGTGTTGACCGCCGTGTTCTTTGGGCTTTTTTCTTTATTCCGGCGTTGATCCTTTCTGCGCCGTGATTTTCCGTTTCCATCTCTACTCTCGGATGTACTCGGGTCGCTGGTGCTGCATCTTGCTATCCAGCTAACCTCCCCCGCGCAAAAGCGGGTCATGAGGCTTGTTAGCGCGGACATTGTCCTCGGCTTCTCTTGGCCGAGGTGTCTGGCGAGCCATTCGTCTCGGACATTGTGTTTAAAAGCTGCTAAGGCTTCGGCGTCTGGACAGTCGACTATTTGGTTCTTTTTAGTAAGGAACCTGTTCCAGAATTTGCGTGCTGATTCTCCGGGCTGTTGAGTTATATGACTTAGATCATCTGCATCCAGAGGGCGGACATAAGTCCCTTGAAAATTTGCTCTAAACGCGTCCTCAAGCTCTTCCCAACTTCCAATAGTGTTTTCTGGGAGGCTTTTGAGCCGATGACGGGCTGGCCCTTTGAGCTTGAGGGGTAGATATTTTATGGCGTGGAGATCGTCTCCTCTGGCCATATGAATGTGTAGCATGTAATCCTCTATCCAGACTCCAGGGTCTGTTGTTCCGTCGTAAGCCTCTATGTTTATGGGTTTAAACCCTGCTAGGAATTCATGATCCAGCACCTCATTGGTGAAACATAGTGGGTGTGCGGCGCCCCTGTATTTGGTTGTGTCGTTGTCTTCGAACACTTGACGTGTTGTGCTGCTTCCCGGGGCCCTCTTTTTTGGCCCGTAAATGGACCTGGTTGGGCCATCTGTTTTCCCAGGGTCATGAGTCGGCTTATGTGCAGCGCCGCTTGTAGATTTGGGCCTATCATCTGGTCGTCTATCCGGCCAGGCAGCCTCTTTGTTTTTTGACTGTGGGGGCTCTATGGCTTCCTCGTCAAATTCTGGCAGCAGTTTGCGCTTCGGATAGCTCTTTGATTGATGTCCATTGCCGTATTTGTCTGCGGTTTTGAGCACTTTGCTCCACCTTGCTCTGAGTATGTCTTCCGCTGTTTTGAGCTTCCGTTTTTCCTTCTTCAGGCTTCTTGCGGTGGCGACGAGTCTTCCGTGAAGGTTTTTGTGTTTCGGTGGTATGTCCGGTGTAAGGTCGTCCAGACTGTTGGTTTCGCCGGGATTGGATTAATTATCCGATTCGTCCTGTTCGTACGGTTTGCCTTGCTCTAACGCTGGGTCATTAGGAATGTTGTCTTTGTCGAGGCGGGTCTTAGGGCGGCGCTTGCGTCGCCGCTTTGGTTGTTTATCGGCGGGATTATCCTTTGCTGCGCCCCGTTGTTCCTCGTCGTCGCTTCCTTTTGGGGTATCCACCATATATACGTCATGTGTTGGGGTGGTCTTCCAGTGCCCTGCAGGCGCTGGTTCTTGATCGTCTCCGGCATCGTCGTCCATACCGTCAATGTCTTCGGAGTCATAGTCTAGCATGTCTGTTAGATCGTCGACAGTGGGTACAAAGTGGGTGGTGGGAGGGCTTCGAATTTCTTCATCGTCCGCATCCCAACCATCCTGGCCATAGTCCGGCCAGGTCTCTCCGGATAGCGAGAGATGCTTTAGCGAATTTAGGATGTCGCCAAAGGGCGAGTGCTGAAAGATGTCCGCCGCGGTGAACTCCATGATCGGCGCCCAATCGGATTCGATTGGCAGGGGCGTGGGAGGTTCGGAGTCCGGCAGGGAGTCCGGCACCTCGGAGTCACGAGCTTTATGGGGGACAAGATCGGAGTTCGGCTCCATCACCGTGGAAGTTGCAGCCCCCGAGGCGGTGTCCAGCTACCGGTCCTCGATCGGCATGGTCGGCTCTGGACTAAGGGCCGGAGCGGATTCGTGTGTGGCCACCAAGGCACTGTCTGGCGGCAGAGTTAAATCATGCCCATCGTGACAGCGCGGCACGCTCGGCTGTGGCTCATTCCGTGAGTTAATCCTGTGTTGTTCGACCTTCGATAAGATCGATCCTTCTAGAGTTTTTCTTTCTCTCTCATTGTCATGTTAGTTGGAGTCCTCAGAGAAAGACATCGAGACAATGATGGTGATCGAATCAACGTTCTTATGAAGTGCAACCTAGATCGTGAAGATTGTGTTGGTTTGTGTTCCCCCTTCCATCTTACCCTACGCTTGAATCTCGGGACGAGATTCTTGTTTAGTGGGGGTGAGTTGTCACAGCCCTAGCTTTAGCCTTGCTTGTGGACTAGTCTTGGTTGTTGCATCATGTTTAAATTTTGCTTAAGCCTGAAATGGGGATGACAAACCCTAGCACCAAACGAAATGCAATTAGGATCAAAATAAAAATATTTTCAATGAACCCAGAATGCCCTTTAGAAAAGTTCATTATTTTTTATAAAGGTGAAAACCTCTGCCAAAAATGATGCACATATTTTTAGGCCATTCTGGATTTTTGAATCAACTCATATTGTATTTGAAATGGGGACATGTGAAAGCCTCAGAAATCATTTATAAAAATGACCAAGATAAAAATTGCTTGAAATAGGTCCAAGAAAATGTTCATGTTTCTTTCTAGAAATATTGGCCAGAGGTAAAGTTCAAACCAATATTTTTAGGATCTCATAAATATTTATTTTGGACATTTGAGCTAATTCAATAATTATTTCCATTGGAGTTATATTTGTTATATACTAAATATAACTCCAATAACTCTGAAAGTTTGTAAGTGGCTTTGACCACTTTTTAAAGGGCCACATAATAATTTTCAGAAGTTTATGAAATGATTTGGTATTTAAATAAAATCAAAACGAATTGCAGATAATAGAAAACTTAAATAACTAGAAAGAGAGAGAGAGAGAGAGAGAGAGAGAGAGAGAGAGAGAGAGAGAGAAACGCCCACCTGGGCCACCTACCTGCAGCCCACCAGCCGCCCTAGTGTTGTGCCAGCCCAGCCCAGCCCCTGCCAATCACCCCTAACCTCGTGCTAGTGGGCACGAGGGCATGTGCCCGCGGCGCGCCAGCACGCGCACGGCCACCGACGGCCACCTACTGCTTGCCGCTTCGCCCTGGCCTTCTCTGGCATCGCCACACCCCCCCCCCCCCTCAGGCCCCTCTCACTCTCTCCCGTGCCTTCCCTCTCCTCTGGCTCCCTCTCCCCCTCCCACCGAGTGGAGCTCGTCGCCGCCGCTCGCTGTTGCCGCGACCACTGCCACTGCGTCACTTCTCCGACGTTCCCATGAGCTCTGCCACGACCTCTCTATCCTTCCTGCCGAGTCAAGCAACACCGGACGCCCTGAAGCGATGTCCACGCCGTCTTCTTCAACCTCGGCTCGCCGAGATCGACCGTCGCTCCGTCCGCTCCAGGCCTCCTCTGAGCCCACTGACCACCCTGCAGACCTCACTGTGAGACCCGCCGTCTTTCCCCTCTTTTCTCTCGGTCGAACTCGTGCCCTAGCCGCCATAACCGTCGGAGCCGTGAGCTCCTCGCCGCCGGCAATGGCGCAGTCATGGCCATAGTTGCTGCAGCTCGCGTACGAGCACACCAATGTGCTCAGAGCCTTCCCAGGAAGTTGTAGAACTCACCAACTTGTCCTATGGATCACCGTAGTGCCGAACCCGTCGATCCCGTAGCTCCGGCCGCCGCTAACCTCAATGCCAGTGCTGCTTCCGGCCACCCCGTGGTCTTCCGTCCGGTCCTTTGGATGCGGACGAGCAAGAGCTCCTCCCCGGTGTGCTCAGTGCGCCAAACCACCGCCCGAAGCTCAAATCCAAGCCATGCCGCCGTTGTTTTGGTTGCCACCAGCCAGGCTCCGGCAACTGCTGACGTGGCCATCGTTAGCACTAACCTAATGACCCTCTGCGTCAATGACAGATGGGCCCTGGCGCCCCCTGATTTTTAGTTAGGCTAACTAACCCCCTGCTTAAACCCTGTGTCACTGACATGTGGTCCCCACGCGTCAGATTTGTCCTGGTCAGCGCTGTTGACTTGCTGACGCAGGCATGACGCAGTGCTGATGCTATAAATGATTTTCTGGATTATTTCTATGTTGGAAATTCTAGAAAATGTTCAAAACATCAAAAAATCACAGAAATTCGACCGTAGCTCAGTTTCAAATAATTTACATATGAAAAATGATCAGAAAAATCCAATCTATCCATCTGTACCATTTGCATGCATGTTAGAACAACTTATAGCTTCTGTTTAAGACCAATCATATAAATGGCATTTGAATATCCACATATGGAGTTTGAATTTGAATCTTGGATTCAAACCAACTTCATTTAACCTATTGGTAGTTGCATTAGCTCAAATCACAACATATTGCCATGTCATGATCATGCATCATATTGTGCATTGCATTGATTGTGTCCTTCCTTTTGCCGGTATTTGTTTCCCTTCAGTAGACGTGGTTTCGACGATGGGTTCGATGACACCGATGAAGAAAGTATATTATCTTCAGAAGTGCCAGGCAAGCAAAACCCCCTTGTTCATTCCGATACAATCCCACTCTCTCGCTCCTGCTCTCTTGTACTGCACTAGGACAACAACGATTCATCTGTTACTTGCTGCGGTAGTTGAAACCCCTTATCCTCTGCATGACCTGTCATTGCCACAGTAAATAGATGAAACCCACTAGCATGAGTAGGAGTTGTTTGAGCCCTGATGTGCCTACTCATTCATGCTTGTTTGTCATGCCTGCTATGCTTAGAGTTGTGTCAGGTCTGATTCATCAGGGATGAATTGGAACAGTGATGAACATGTCCTACTGTGTGTGAGCTAAGTGTGTGAACACGATTTGGTAAAGGTAGCGGTGAGAGGCCATGTAGGAGTACATGGCAGGTTGTCTCATTGAAGCCGTCCTCAGGAACTGAGTTATGTGTTTGTGATCCATGAACAGTTACTACCACACATTGGAATGCTTAAGTGCCCCTCTCGACTTATTAATCAACTCGATCTCTGTCTAGGAGTTGCAACTAGTTTTTGGTGTTTGTAGGTATTGTTAGTAGTCTACCAAGTGGCACCCGGTACAGGTGGGCTTGGGACAGACTAGGCACAGTGGCCCGGTGTACCAAGTGGCACCCGGATGGTGGGCTTGGGAACCCTGCACACATCGTTTGGGGCCGTGAGCGACACCCTGGCCGGATCTCCTTGTGGATGGAACCCGAATAGGCGATAAACCTGGACTATAGACTTGTGTGGTTAGTCAGGTCGTGGTTGACTCCCTCACTAGGCTTCCGCTTGAAGGTTGCCGAGATAGGCGGCGTGTACATGGTGGTAAGTGGCAAGAGCGTGTGTGAAGAAGTACACCCCTGCAGGGTTAATATGATCTATTAGAATAGCCGTGTCCGCAGTAAAGGACTTCTGGGTTGCCTGTACAGTTCATAGACAAGTGAAAGTGGATACTCTAAAATGCGCAAGATAAGCGTGAGTGCTATGGATGGTGTTCTCGTAGGGAGACGGGAGCGGATCCATAGTGGTGTATTGATATCGTGAATATGTGGACTCGTGTGCACCACCTCAAAAGAGTTACTTGCAGCCACCGAGTCAAAGCTGGCTTGCTGCAGTCAAACTTCACCACCCCTTTGTTGATAATGATGCATACGTAGTTAGTTTTGATGTAAGTCTTGCTGGGTACATTTGTACTCACGGTTGCCCATTTTATGTTTTTGCAGAGAGACTTCAGTCTCGCTAGTAGTTCCTCTTGGACTTCGATGTTTAGCTTGTTACCTCAGCTATGATCTTGTGCCCTCGGCAGGATCTGGTAGATAGTCAGGCTTCTCAGCCTTTTCCATTTGTAGATGTCTGTACTCAGACATGTTAAGCTTTTGCTTGTGCTTTGACTTGTGTGCTCTGAATGTTGGGTCATGAGACCCATGTTTGTAATATCTCACTCCTTGGAGCCTATTGAATAAAATATTTGGGTTGTAGAGTCATGTTGTGATACCATGTTGTATTTGCACATATCGAGCATATTGTGTGTATGTTATTGAAATGCTTGGTATGTGTGGGATCTGACTATCTAGTTGTTTATACTTGGTAGCCTCTCTTACCGGGAAATGTCTCCTAGTGCTTCCACTGAGCCTTGGTAGCTTGTTACTGCTCCGGAACACTTAGGCTAGCCGGCATGTGTCCTTCTTCGTTCCTGTGTCTGTCCCTTCGGGGAAATGTCACGCGGTGTCTACCGGAGTCCTGTTAGCCTGCTATAGCCCAGTTTACCGGAGTCCTGCTAGCCCAGTTGCTACAGCCCGGATTCACTCGCTGATGACCAACACATTCGTTGTTGGGTCATGTATGCCTGTCCCTGTAAGTTAGCGCCACTTTGGGTTCACGACTAGCCATGTCAGCCCGGGTTCTTTGTCATATGGATGCTAGCGACACTATCATATACGTGAGCCAAAAGGCGCAGATGGTCCCGGGCCTGGTAAGGCGACACCCGTGGGAATACCGTGCGTGAGGCTGCAAAGTGATATGAGGTGTTACATGCTAGATCGGTGTGGCATAGGATCGGGGTCCTGACAGGGGGTCCTATTAATCGGAAGGGGTGTGGCGTGCCGCAAAACAGGACTCTACGGGATACTATTCATCTCCACCGTGACCTCCTCTAGCCTCTACAGGCTACTATTCATCCACCGTCGACCTCCTCCAGCCTCCACCTGCGACTGTTCATCCACGGGCTCCTGTTCATCCAGCCTCCACCGTGCGCTACTCCACCGGCTACTGTTCAACCAGGCCTCTCCACGGGCTCCTGCTAAACCACCCCTCCACGGGCTACTCTTCATCCAGCCCTCCACCATCTACTGTTCATCCAGCCCTCCACGGGGTCGTCCTGTTCATCCAGCCCTCCATGGGGTCCTGTTCATCCAGCCCCAACCGGCTCAATCGATCTGGTTCATGTTCATCCAAAGGCAACACCACGGGGTCATGTTCATCCACCCCCACCGGGAACTGTTCATCCAAACCCCCCTAGCAACACTCACTGTTCATCCAAACCGCCCATCAACACTCACTATTCATCCAGCAGCAGCATCCATCGGCTTCAGTTAGCAGCACTAGCGAAGGAATCACACGATCGCTCGGGTTCAGTAACGCGTAGCCTGCAGTGCAATCGCTCGGGTTCAGTTACGCGACGCCTCGCTAGGGTTCAGTTAGAGCCCAACTCCTCGCACCGACGCGCGTACGGTACGAGAGAAACGCGCTTCGCTCGGCCCCCGACCACCCACCGTAGCCGGGAACTCCCCGAAATTTTCCTCTTCCTCGCTTCTACCACGGTTTTTTTCCATCATGGACAGCCCAAAGAATGTCATGCAGCTACGTCTCCAGCCCACCCAGGACGAAAAGCCCATTTTTTGTCATGATTTTTTGTCATAGAAGTAGGAGCCCACCACATCTATGATGATACCGGGTTTTGTCACAATTATCGCCATAGAAGTGTCATAAGTATGACAGAAAAAAATTTGTTCGACCCAAAATGTCACGGATGTGTCTTTTTTTGTAGTGTGCCATTGCTTGAGGGCAAGGCTTGGCAAGCGCAAATGGAGATTGGGTTGTTTATATTGGGTACAACTGCGAGTGGGAACTTGTGAATGTGTACACTCGTCACCGGCTTCCACTTCCAAAAATCTCAGATTTCTGCCCAGAGGTTGAGTACACCGGTATTCTACGTGAGTTCAAATATGATCATGGTGATTGTCATCTACGAAAGATAGCATTTTGTCGAGATCCCAACCGCTCTTGGGATTACACGAACCACCACTCGTGGCACTATTTTTGCATGGAATCCTGATGCTTTCGGTACGTTTGTCTTCCACCGTAATTATAATTGTTTCATCCACATGCATGCGGGTTACCTAATTTCCCTTTACTAATTAATGAACATTCCACCACCTATACTGAGCAAGACCGATATACTCAGTGGCGCTTGGCAACTTGTTCCGATGGATCACCTCTTCTTGTCTGTATACAGGGCACTGATGATGTTACTAAGGAAGCAGGTGTTGTCTCGCATGGTCGCACTCTCCGGACCTATTCCAACATCCGTTGCAGGGTATTCGGGGTGGATACTAGTGTACTAGCGCCAACACCTTCTCCATGGTTCAGTATTGAAAGTCTTGGAGGAAACTGGCTCTTCCTTGGGCAAAACTATCCAATGATGGTGGAAGGCGATCCAGCTGCTGTTGACACAATGTTACTACCATTTATGAGAAGCAATTGTATATATACCTCGGACATTGCTATGCTTTCCTACCGTCCCAATATGGGTCTTGACATAGGCCGCTTCAGCCTGGATGATCAGTCCTGCTCGAGATTGACAGTAGCTGGCCCTTCCCAGAGAATCTCTTCAGGTTCAAAGCAAGTGTTTCCAATGCCGATGAGTGGTTGAGCTGAAGTTTACTTCATCGCTTTGTTATTTGTTGTGTGAGAAAAACTTTACTTTACTAGAATTTTTTGTTCGAAATGATCTATAATCCAACGTGTATCCTCGTTGTAGTTATGGATTGATGACTTGTTGTATGTAATCAATGGTACATTTGCATATGCGTCCATCAACTCATGCCTGCTAGTGGTGTCCATATGAACAGTGCTAGTGATTTCAGTTGCAAAAATTAGATAGTGCTAGTGATTTTTAGCTGCATATTTTGACAAATCGCAGTATTACAAGGTTGACAAATGGCAATGTTACTAGATAAACAAACATCAATCTTTCCAGGTTGACAAATGGCAACATACCCAAAATGACAGATATGAAAATCTTACCCAATTGTCTATACGTTATTGCACACGGGTCATGCAAAACAACCATTTGCGTTGAAGGGGATGCAAAAATCCTGCTTGGCACATTTTTCCTTGGCTTCCTAGGGAAGCTGTCGGTTTGCATATGGGTGTTCTAACTAAAACATTTGCGATGAGTGTTTTATATTTAAAAACCATTGACGTTTTTTTCAAAGGAAAATCGTTTGATAAGTTCGTACATTAAGAGAGAAAAACGTAAGTTCGTTCAAACCATATCTTTCATTCAGTCACACTGCGAATTTATATTCATATGATCGAGAATTCGAGATACAGTATTAAACCCCAAAAAAACTATTTCCCGCGGCGGCGGAGGCGGCGTGCCGCACCATCGTTGTCGTTGTCATCCTCCGGGACGCTGTTGTTGAAGTCTTCAAGGTAGCACAAAATGTTCTTCACTTGTAAATCAAACATCATGTAGTCGCGCGTTCGACGGGCGGCGCGTGTGAGGATGGCAACTGGCGCCGCTGAGAGGTAGCGGTCGACGGCAGCATCCTATGCCACTGAGGGGGGAGCACACACGGGCACGGGCATGGGCGCGGTGGGTGCAACCAAACGCGCGGGGGCCAGCACCACGGTGGGTGTAGGGGCAAGCACGGGCATGGGCACGAGCGATGGCGCCGGCATGTACACGAGCTCGGGCGGGTCCGCAGAGACCTTGCTGATGCCCCTGGCTTCCAGCTCTGTGATAGTGCTCGGCGACCAGCCCGTCAATGCTACGGGGATGGTCGTTGGCACGGGCGCGAGGATGGGAGTTGGGACGGGAGCAAGGGCAGCAGCCGCCGCGGCCAGCTTGTTCTGGGCCATGTCCATGAGGCCCCATTCCTCCTTATTTTCTATCTCCTCCGGCTCAGAGTTGACTTCACCGAACTTGAAGACTAGTGGCAGATGATGGTTCTGCGCCATGGCATTGGTGGAGGTCTGCGGGAGGGAGGGGAATGGGAGGCGAACAGTAAGGCCGCCTGTATTAAACAGCGGCTCGAGCACAATTAATGGAGAGGAAGGCGGGCGGCCATGCAAGTCAAAGGGTTCGCTTTCCAGTGAGCCTGCGTAGCGTAGAACTCGCACGCTTCCTGGTGAGCCTGCGCATTTGAGGACAGCTTACAAGCCTCTCAATCAGCCTGCACACCGGACTACGCTCGCATGCCTCCCGTTCAGTCAAGGTCAAGCAGCTATCCGCACGATACCTCTTACAGCCATTAAAACCAAGACATGTGGCGTCACGTGAATGGTTAACAGAACGCACACGGTTTGAATTCTACAAACGTTTTAGATATTAAAGTGGCAGAATGCCTTTGTTGGCTGTCATTATTTGAGTGCGCCTTCTCTCAAAATGGACACGAAAAATGCCACAGCATGTCAGGTGCCATTCCATGATAGCATGCCAAGTTTCATGAATTTCAAACGAGTTTTGGATTTACTAGAATTTAAAAACCAGGCATCTCAATGTTTTGCCGGCAATCAACAGTGCCCTGGTGTTTGAAATTCATTCCCATTTCTTCCATGGGATCTAAGCATGCACCCAAGGCCACAGATTTGATTCTTCAACCAATTTATATGCACTAGAGCATGGGCATGTAGTTCAAATTTGAATTATGCACATAAATGCATTGAAAACTTAGTTAATGCATAAAAATGTCCAAACGAACCCCGAAAAATCCAAAAAATTGACACAACACTCCTGTTGTTCTATCTTGACACGAGAAATTTTTTGAAAGCAATAAGAGGCAATGGATATCATTTCGTCCCCAAAGGTGGGACATTCCCTACCGAAACCATCATGCTTGTTGTGAGAAGCTCTTGTTTGTGACAAGCATATACCCGAACCTGCCCCGAATAGGACAATTTTTTTACCACAGCATGTTGATGCCGCTCCATGATAGCATGCCAAGTTTCATGAATTTCAGACGAGTTTTGGATTTATTAGAATTTAAAAACCAGGCATCTCAACGTTTTGCCGGCAATCAACAGTGCCCTGGTGTTTGAATTTCATTCTCATCTCTTGCATGGGACCTAGAAATTCACCCAAGGACACACATGTGATTTTTCAACCAACTTTGGTGCATTGGAGAACTGATTGTAGTTCAATTTGAATTACGCACATAAAATGCTTACAAAACCTAGTTAATGTATAAAAAAGGCCAAACGAACCCCGAAAAATTCCAAGATTAAACACAACACTCCTCTTGTTCTATGTTGACACTAGGAATTTTTTGAAAGCAATAAGAGGCAATGGATATCATCCCGTCCCCAAAGGTGGTACGTTCCCTATCGAAACCATCATGCTTGTTGTGAGAAGCTCTAGTTTGTGAGAAGCTTATACCCGAACCTGCCCCAAATGGGATTTTTTTACCACGGCATGTTGATGCTGCTCCATGATAGCATGCCAAGTTTCATGCATTTTAGACGAGTTTTCAATTTACTAGAATTTAAAAACCAGGCATCTCTACATTTTGCCAGCAATCAATAGTGCCCTGGTGTTTGAATTTCATTCTCATCTCTTGCATGGGACCTAGAAATTCACCCAAGGACACATATTAGATTTTTCAACCAACTTTAGTGCATTGGAGCATGTGCTTGTAGTTCAAATTTGAATTATGCACATAAAATTCCTAGAAAACCCAGTTAATGCATAAAAATGTCCAAACGAATCCCGAAAAATCATAAAAATTGACACTAGAAATTTTTTAAAAGCAATAAGAGGCAGTGGATATCGTTTCGTCCCCAAAGGTGGGACGTTCCCTATCGAAACCATCATGCTTGTTGTGAGAAGCTCTGGTTTGTGAGAAGCTTATACCCAAACTTGTCCCAAATGGGAGAAAATTTTCACCATGGCATGCTGCTGCAGCTGCATGATAGCATGCCAGGTTTCATGAATTTCAGACGAGTTTTGGATTAACCAGAATTTAAAAACTAGGTATCTCAACGTTTTGCCGACAATCAACAACATTTTGCCTGGTGTTTGGAATTCATTCCCGTCTCTTGCATGGGACCTAAGCATGCACCCAAGGACACACATGTGATTTTTCAACCAAATTATATGCACTGGAGCATGCGCATGTAGTTCAAATTTGAATTATGCACATAAAATGCCTAGAAAACTCAGTTAATGCATAAAAATGTCCAAACGAACCCCGAAAAATCCCAAAAATTGACACAACACTCCTGTTGTTCTATGTTGACACGAGAATTTTTTTGAAAGCAATAAGAGGCAATGGATATTGTTTCGTCCCCAAAGGTGGGACGTATGTTCCCTACCGAAACCATCATGCTTGTAGTGAGAAGCTTTGGTTTGTGAGAAGCATATACCCAAACCTGCCCCAAATGGGACAAAAAAATTACCACGGCATGTTTATGCCACTCCATGATAGCATGCCATGTTTCATGAATTTCAAACGAGTTTTGGATTTACTAGAATTTAAAAACCAGGCATCTCAACATTTTGCCAGCAATCAACAGTGCCCTGGTGTTTGAATTTCATTCCCATCTCTTGCATGGGACCTTGAAATTCACCCAAGGACACACATGTGGTTTTCAACCAACTTTAGTGCATTGGAGCATGTGCTTGTAGTTAAAATTTGAATTATGCACATAAAATGCCTAGAAAACCAATTTAATGTGTAAAAAAGGCGAAACGAACCTCGAAAAATCCAATCCCATTTCTTGCATTGGACCTAAGCATGCACTGAAGGACACAAATGTGATTTTTCAACCAATTTGTATGCACCGGAGCATCTGCATGTAGTTTACTTTATAATTGTGCATGTGAAATGGCTAGAAAACCAGTTTAATGTATAAAATGTCCAAACGAACCATGAATAATTCCAATTCTTTTACGACACACATATAGTTGCATGTTCACTATAGATAAAAGGTCTAGCAATTCAAACAGCGTCCATTGCCGATGTGACCCCATTTTGTAATTCAAATAAAGTAGATCCCACACAGTTTATTATCACCAACCATGTGAGATGTAGTACAAAATATCTTGGGGCACCGTTTGTGTATAGTACGCCCATGGCTTACGCGAGAAGGTGCGTCGGCTACAGTCCACGGCCGGCGTGTCAAGCACACTAGCTTACTCCCCAAAAACTCCCTCCTCTGCATCCCTTGCAATCTCGAAAATATCTACCGTCTGGAAGGTTTTAATGTTTGATAGAACACGGTTAGTATGTGCGGACCGTGTGCGATGTCTGTTACTCCCGCTCTGCTTCAGTCCCTTGATTCAAATTTTCAGTAGCCCTGGCATTTTACTCCCATCTCTACATCCCTCGCAATCTCAAAAATATCTGCTCGCCCTTGATCCAAATTTTCAGTAGCCCCGCCTCGTTACTCCCGCCTAGTAAAATTTTTAGTTGCCGTAGTATTTCCTCAAACACAACCTTGCCCTCCTCCACACATACCCCCAAACCTCCGCTCACACAGACACACACAACCCTCGAAACCATTGGTAGGTCGCCGCCATCGCCGGCGCCTCCATCCTCAACCTCTGCATGTGTGCCGGGGAGCTCACGGAGCCAATGGCCAAAAAGAGGTTTATCGCGGCCTTTTCACCCGACGTCGGTGAGGTAGCTGCTGAGGTGTCCTTGTCATCCTCCGCGGGCCCGATCCGCGTTGTCGGTCCCCCGATCCGCCCGTCGTCGTGCCCCGACGCCGGTTCGAGGACTTCCCCGTCCTCCCTCGGACCCGGCAGCCGACGAAGTCCTACCTCGGAGTCCGGGAGTGGCGGTGGGGGACGTGGGTCGCTAAGATTACAGATCGAGAGACCCACACCCGTCGGTGGCTCGATAGCTTCCACACGGCCTTGCTCGCGGCCATGGAGTACGACCGTTGGCAGGTCCACTACCACGGCGTGGTGGCTAGGCTCAATTTCCCCTTCGGCACACGTCCGGTCCACCTCGTTCCGCCGGAGCCAGGGGTAGTGAGCTTGGCTATGGTGCGGGAGGACCGCGAGGCATGGGATCGCCTCGAGGCCGAAGCCGCCGATGAGTCCTACATGAAAGAGCTCCGCCGGCAGCACCCGGAGCTCGTGAAGGGTAAGCGGGCGATCTTTGCCGGCGTGGAGGGCGGTGAGGTTATCGTGCTCTCCTCTGTGACGAGGTCGAAGGCGGCGAGGACAGCGGTGCTGAGGGCGGCGAGGTTATCGCACTCTCCTTTGATGACGAGGTCGAAGGCGGCGGCGACAGTGGCGCAGAGGGCGTCGAGGTGGGCCCCGAGGACGAGGAGATCGATGTCGACGAGTGGAGGAGTGCCTTCCTTAACGACCCCGACGATGGTACTGGCCCGGACCCGGCATGATTAGGTCACCTACATGATGAGGAAGGATTGGGTCAACCTCTACTTCAATCGAAAGTAGTTTAGCTTAGTTTAAGTTTATGTTTTATGTTCGGTTATGCAAAACTATCTATGTTTATGTTTGAATGCATGCTACTTTTAGTTGAACCTGCTTTGAACTTGATCAAATTGAAGTTTACAACCTTAGGTTTAGGGGATCGACTAGAAAAGGCCAAAAAATGCTGGAGTATATATATATCCACTAGGGGTTTTAGTCCTTTCACTTTTTAAGGATCGCCTAGAGATGTCCTTATGACTTGTTTATTTTAGTTCTTCACAATGTGATGCTCTATATGTGCAACTATTTGCCGTGTAGTTCAATTTCATCAATAAATGTTTCAACAATACCACTATGAATTACGATATTTGGTTGCTATTAAGGATATTGCAGTTAACATGCCTTTTCGTTTTTCAATTGTTGTTTAGCGACATGCATTGTACTGAATGACTAAATATGCAATCGCAGGCTACATAGCAACAAGGAAGAGTGTTACCTTAATGTTCTGATGATGTCTAGATATACATGTTATAAAATCTTATATATTGGGATGGATGGAGTGTTGTACTACATCATTTTTCAACGGTTGTTTAGCTTCTAATATTAACTTGGTGCTCTTAGGTACATATATCATTGCCAAAGATCCACACTTCGACCCTTTCTGCGTATGGGGCAATGAGATATTCATGAACCAGCATCAAGTGAGGAAACTGATAAAGATTGTTATTAAAATGGGTCAAAAGATGTCAATCGAAATATTTGTTTACACCTTATGCAAGACAACAGTGAACTGCAGGATAGTAAGTAAGAACCCTATAGCCTTCTTTTTACTGCTCGTAATGAGTTGTGTTAGATGACAATATCTGAATCTTTTTTCTTTTGCAGTGGATCCTGAAGCATTTTACAAAAGATTACCACTCAAACTACATGATTGGTGGCCGACCATCACAAGGGGTTGGACTAGAGTCCTGCATGCCTTTTGCATCCAGGAGAGCACAATAGGGCCATTCCGCTTCACCTTATTCAGCAACTGGAATGTCAGTCGCCTCTTTATTTACCATCTTTAATAGTACAAGTGTAGAACCCTGGTACATCATTCTTTATTTGGTGCTTATGTAATTCTTAAACATATGTACCTCTGAATCGAATAATGCATTGGTTATTTGATCCTGATTGATTTGAATAAAGCTATAGCCTACTTTCAAGTTTAAATTAGGTACAATTTTAAATAGAAGCAATTAAATTAGGGCGAAATTACGTTGTGCAGGTCATTATGGCACACACGGTTGGTAAAACACAAACGTTTGTGATATACACCATAATATGAGACGGTTCACAGAGAGGAAACGTGTGCAAGCATGCACACAGTTGCCGTTCGCAAAGCGTGTGTGATATCAGACACTATCACATACGGTGCAGGAAAACTAAATGTGTGTGATTGTCTACCTATCGTACACGGTTTATAATCATGAACTGTTTGTGATGTGCCAGGCATCATAAATCTCCCGTGCGTGGAATCTACCTAGAATCTGCCTGGAAAGCTCCAGTGCCTAGAATCTGCTTGGTTTTAGGCAGAACAACAAAACTCCGACTGCGATGGCAATGCGAGCACAAACGAGTAGCAAGGATGAAGCGTTTGGGATATTCGAGATATCGGAAACGTTTATATAGGGACAACTGTATGCATCAAGGCTCCCTATCCCCGATGGTTTCTGGGTCGTGTGGGAAGGACCCCCCCTATGGCCAACACTCACTTGGCGATAGTTCCAAATGCCGTCACGGAAAGGGGTTAAAAACTATCACATCCCTGGTCCTGGTATGTAGTAGGCTAGCCCTTCATGTGTGCATCATGTTTAACTTTTGAAATGAACTTGAAATGGGGACTCATCAAACCCTAGCACCAGATCAAATCAAATAGGTTCAACATAAAATCATTTTCAATGAACCTGAAATGCCTTCTAAAATGTTCATCATCTTTGCCTTGGTCTTAAACCTCTGACAAAAATGGTGCACAATTTTCTAGGTCATCCTAAGGTCACTGAATTAAATCATAAGTATTTGAATTTGGACATTTAAATTCTATAAAATATTTTAAATGTCCAAATACTCCTAAGCTGAAATGTTCCATGTTGGATATATTATATACAGTGAGCATGTGCAGTTTAGTGATTTTTGAAAGGGACTAGGTATTTTTAGAAAAGCCCTAAAGATTACAGAATAATAGAAAATAGAAATTAAAATAGAGAACCAGAGAGAGGGAACTTACCTGGCGCTCACCTGGCAGCCCACTTACCTGGCTAGGCCCAGCACGGCCTGGCCCATCTGGCCGTGCCAGTCGTCACCTACCTCTGCCAGTAGGCAGAGGAGGGAGACAGCGCACACGCGCGCCGTGGCGACACGCCTCCTCCCTGCTCGCCTGCCTCACCGGGCGCCTGGAAGCCCCTCCTTGGCGCCGCTCGAGACCCCCTGCACCCCTCTCCTCTCTCTCTGGACCCTTTCCCCCTCCTCTGCTCTCTCTCTCTCGCGTGATCGACCACGAGCACCGAGAGCGCCGATGAGCACCACCACGGCCACCGGCCACCTCACGCCTCACCGACGCGCTCAGAGGCTCCGCCACTTCATCCTCTACCTCCTCGATGAGCCATGAGGCCCCGGACGTGCTGCAACACCGCCACCGCTGCCACCCTCTTCGTTCGGCCCCCGAGATCGCCGGCGACCTCTCGTCACCACCAGCCCCTCCCCGAGGCCGCCGAGGCCACCTCTGAACTCGCGGTGAGCTCCTCTACCGATTCCCCTACTCCCATGCCCACTAGCTAATCGTAGCACCCGTTCCGTCGAGCCCGAGAGCTTGGCTCCTCCGGCCATGGCGCCGCCGCGGCCACAGCTCCTGCCGCCCGTGTCGGAGAGCGTCAACGTGCTCAGGAGGCCCCAGGAGCCTAACCTACACACTCACTCACCCTACCGCGCACCCTAGCACCAACCCTGCAGTCACCCGAACTTCGGCGCCGCCCCGAGCTCGTTTCCGGCGAGCTCCGGCCGTCCCCGCTGCCGCCGCATGCCGTGATGGATGCGGGAGAGCTCCAGCTCCCCGTAGATGGCCTCGGCCGCCGTTTTGGTCCAGGTAGCGCGAAACCCGCAGCCCTCCGCTGTGTCTGGTCTCGCCGCCGGCGAGTTTGACCCCGCTGACCATTGACCTCGGGTGGACCCAGTTTGACCCTCTGGGTCACTGACGTGTGGGCCCCAGGCCACTAACGAACCAGGATTATAATTAACTTAAATTAGTTAAACTAATGACCCTGACACGCGGGACCCACATGTTAGAGTTGACCTGGACCGTGCCTTTGACCCAATTACGTCACCCTGACCTCATGCTGACGCAATAATCATTTACTGGAATTATTCTTATACAGGAAATTCCACAAAATAGTCAAAACTTCTAAAATTAATAGTAATTCAACCGTAACTCTAAATTAAACAAGTTATATATGAAAAATTATCAGAAAAATCCAATCTATCCATATGTACTAGTTTCATGCATGCTAGAACAAGTTATAGTTGCTGAATAGGGAAAATCATATTAAGGGCATTTAAACCATCACATATGGAGTTTGAATTTGAATTTTTGATTCAAACCAACTTCATTTAACCTGTTGCTAGTTGCATTAGCTCAAAACACAGCATATTGCCATGTCATGATCATGCATCATATTGTGCATTGCATTGATTATGTTCTTCCTTGTTTGTCGGTGTTTGTCCCCTCTCAGTAGACGACGTACCGACGATGAGTTTGATGACACCGATGAAGAGCTATATTATCTTCAGAAGTGCCAGGCAAGCAAAACCCCCTTGTTCATTCCGATACAATCCCACTCTCTCGCTCCTGCTCTCTTTTACTGCATTAGGACAACAACGATTGAACTGTTACATGCTGCGGTAGTTGAACCCCTTTTCCTCTGCATGACCTGTCATTGCCACAGTAAATAGATGAAACCCACTAGCATGAGTAGGAGTTGTTTGAGCCCTGATGTGCCTACTCATTCATGCTTGTTTGTCATGCCTGCTACTGCTTAGAGTTGAGTCAGGTCTGATTAATCGGGGATGAATTAGAGGTGTGTGAACATGTCCTACTGTTGAGAGCTAAGTGTGTGAACACGATTTGGTAAAGGTAGCGGTGAGAGGCCATGTAGGAGTACATGGTGGGTTCTCTCATTGCAGCCGTCCTCAGGAACTGAGTTCTGTGTTTGTGATCCATGAACAGTTACTACCACGCATTGGAATGCTTAAGTGCCCCTCTCGACTTATTAATCCACTTGATCTCTGTCCAGGAGTTGCAACTAGTTTCTGGTGTTTGTAGGTAGTGTTAGTAGTCTACCAAGTGGCACCCGGTACAGGTGGGCTTGGGACAGACTAGGCACAGTGGCCCGGTGTACCAAGTGGCACCCGGATGGTGGACTTGGGAACCCTGCACACATCGTTTGGGGCTGTGAGCGACACCCCGGCCGGATCTCCTTGCGGATGGAACTCGAATAGGCGATAAACCTGGACTAGAGACTTGTGTGGTTAGTCAGGTCGTGGCCGACTCCCTCGCCCGGCTTCCGCTTGAAGGTTGCCAAGGTACATGACGTGTACAGGGCGATAAGTGGCGAGAGCGTGTGTGAAGAAGTACACCCCTGCAGGGTTATCATTATCTATTCGAATAGCCGGATTCCTCGGATATGGAAACTTGGACCCCTTGCATAGTTCATAGATAAGTGAAAGTGGATACTCTAAAATACGCAAGATAAGCGTGAGTGCTATGGATGGCGTTCTCGTAGGGAGACGGGAGCGGATCCATAGTGGTGTATTAGTTGGTGAATATGTGGACTCGTGTGCGCCACCTTAAAAGAGTTACTTGCAGTCGTAGTTCAGGATAGCCACCGAGTCAAAGCTGGCTTGCTGCAGTCAAACTCCACCATCCCCTTTGTTGATGATGCATATGTAGATAGTTCTGATGTAAGTCTTGCTGGGTACATTTGTACTCACGTTTGCCTATTTTATGTTTTTGCAGAGAGACTTCAGTCTCGCTAGTAGTTCCGCTTGGACTTCGACGTTTAGCTTGTTACCTCAGCTACGATCTTGTGCCCTCAGCAGGATCTGGTAGTTAGTCAGGCTTCTCAGCCTTTTTCATTTGTAGTTGTCTGTACTCAGACATGTTAAGCTTCCGCATGTGCTTTGACTTGTATGCTCTGAATGCTGGGTCGAGAGACCCATGTTTGTAATATCTCGCTCCTCGGAGCCTATTGAATAAAATATTTGAGTTGTAGAGTCATGTTGTGATGCCATGTTGTGTTTGCACATATCGAGCATATTGTGTGTATGTTATTGAAATGCTTGGTATGTGTGGGATCTGACTATCTAGTTGTTTATCCTTAGTAGCCTCTCTTACCGGGAAATGTCTCCTAGTGCTTCCACTGAGCCATGGTAGCTTGCTACTGCTCCAAAACACTTAGGCTGGCCGGCATGTGTCCTTCTTCATTCCTGTGTCTGTCCCTTCGGCGAAATGTCTCGCGATGATTGCCGGAGTCCTGTTAGCCCGCTACAGCCCGGTTCACCGAAGTCCTGCTAGCCCAGTGCTACAGCCTGGAATCACTCGCAGATGACCGACACGTTCGATGCTGGGTCATGGATGCCTGTCCCTGTAAGTTTGTGCCACTTTGGGTTTACGACTAGCCATGTCAGCCCTGGCTCCTTATCATATGGATGCTAGCGACACTATCATATACGTGTGCCAAAAGGCGCAAACGGTCCCGGGCAAAGGTAAGGCGACACCCGTGGGAATACCGTGCGTGAGGCCGCAAATTGATATGAGGTGTTACATGCTAGATCGATGTGGCATTGAGTCGGGGTCCTGACAGCTTTGGTATCAGAGCTTGACTGCCTGTAGGATTACCAAGCCAAACTGGTCGAAGTTGAGTCTAGAAATTCTTTAGTTATATAAGGGAATTGATTGTGGGATGGAACGTAAGGCTCTTTTTACTCCTTTACCTTATGCCCTTCTGATCTGAGTCATCTTATCTTTTCCTACGGGGTTAAGAACTAGGCCTTCTCTTCTTTCTATCAGGAACACGTGTTACTAATCCATAGACTTATAAGATTGTTGGATTTAAGTCTCAGTTCAGTTCCTACTACCTCTGTATGTTAACTGTTGATCCCGAAATCTTGATATTGTGCTTCTGAGTGGCTATGCCACCATTTTTGTAGCATGTCCCCAATCTTTTGAGCATTTACAGCCGTTATGCTGTCCGAGTCATCCCAGGTTTCTAAACAATCTGATGCATTTGCAAATCCTTTCCCTCTAGTTTCGATGTTCTTTTAGTCTAGGTTAATCACACTAATTGCTGAGTTGAGGTAATCTATTGCCTCGACATATATGTTGGAGTTATTGTTATGACCCTAGGTGTCTAGAGTATCACCTAGTATCCCAACCATGCTTTGTGTTCCCTGTGTGATGATTCTGGCCATCATTCTCGAAAGCATCCCGTGATGCCACTTAGTAGTAGGTATTCTACTCCTGGGTTTCTGAACCCGAGATTTCCCTCCTTACTTCATGTTGTTAGTGTTGCTCGTACCTTTAGGATATTAGTAACCTTTGTGATAGTCTTCGAGGTCCGTGGTATATCGTTCTTCCAAATACCATGAACCATTCTTGGCAGGAGTTCTTTTGAACCCAAAGATCACAACCAGAGTGCTCTTGATGAGTTCTCCATTCTATATTGTGAATCTGCTAGTCCTACCTTCTGCATGGGTTATCCAGAAGAAATGTTGAGCTTTGCTCGACAAACTAATCTATGCATCCACAACTCAGAAAGATATATGTTCCTTTGAGTTGTCCCTCTTTGGTTGTCTTCTGACCTTCATCTATCAATTGATAGTCAAGAGTATGCGTGCATTCGTTCATCGATGCCTATTACTCTTGTGGTCCGTTAAGCCATTCTATTCTGGAATGACTAGGAGAAAAAACTCCAGTACCTCATCCATATCTAGGATTGGGTCAAAATAGTTGTATTCCACAGATCAAAATGCCAATCCAGCTTTTGTTCTGTTCTACCTTGGAGTGTTACCATCTTTATGTCAAGAGTGTCATGAGAATTGCACCATCTCTTATGAATTCTTGACGCAGTGATACTTCTCGCCATCATTGCTTCATTCCTCGGTTCCGTGTTATTGTAACTAGAATGCCGACAAGTGTACTGTGATGTGCGAAAATCAATACTCCTAGCAACTCCGTTGCTTGGTAGTTAATGGACAATAATTTCATCCTTAGCGTGTTGGTTATTGAATCATCATCCTAAGGTTGATCGTGCTATCTAGTTCTTATTTCTGGTGCACTCCTGATCAATGAGTTAGGATTATTCAATTCCTTGCTTATTCCACCATATCATCTTGCCCTGAAAAGCAAGATTGTTCTCGAGCTTAGTGGCATATCGGTGGTTCGTGATTTTCTGAATATCTTCTCGGAAGTATCACCAGGTTGTCACCTGACCGCGATGTTGAGTTCGTGATCAAGTTGGTTTTCTTGTAAACCACCCTTTCCCCAAGAATCTGTGTTGGATATCCCTGAGCTAGTTGGTTGAGCTAGACAACAACTTGGAGAGTTGGAAGATAAAGCTTCGCTAAACTTAGTTCATCTCTAAGGGATATCTTTTGTTTGTGTGTGTGTGTGTGTGTTGAAGAAGGTTGATATCTCCATTGATTGGTCCTCGTGATCAGTTGTTGGACCTATTGCCTTGACAAAACTTTGACTTGACTATGGGCTATCATCAAGTCAAACCAGAACCAACGATGTTCGTAATGTTGTCTTACTCGTGGTTGATCCCTCGAGCATACACCATTACATCGTTGGGTCTGACCAATGCTATCACCGTGTTCACATGATGGTGGAAGTCCAGTGATATGGAAATTCTGATGAGTTGTTGTTGAGCCCATCAGCAGCATTTTGTCTCCCCCATGACACATGTTGAACATCAAGTTAGTGTTGGAAACTTCCGTAAGCAATGCCTTCGTGTTCCGTTCATGAAGCTTATGCTTGGATGAAAGAAGTGACTTTCTCTAATTCACTTGCACTTGGTGTAAGTTGCCGCCGTGAATTCGAGTAAGTCAATGTTGCTTACTTTGGAATCATTCCAAATCAGTCATGCACACGTGCGAAGAATTCTGTGGTTTGAAGACTTGCAACCTTCAATCTATATGTATCCCTAGCACACCAAGCCACTGACTGATTTGTTCTAGGAGAAGAAGCTCCTTCTTAAGACCCGGGGCTTATACAAGGACTTCGATATCCTCGATGATGATTCCCCACCTGAACTCGATAGTGTTTTGTTGTAAGACTACCATGTGGACATGCTTGTCTGGGACAGCGTGCTCACATGTGTTTAGCAGAACCAGCTCATGTTTTGGAGCTTACTATCGTAGTTCATTTCCCGAGAATCTCGCAATGTCATCTCGTCAATTATGTTGCAAACTTTCTTTTCAGACATGTTGAGTCTGAAGTATCCTATCACCAATCAGATCTGAATCTCAGGCAGATATGATGGTTGGAACATTCCCTACAGTTGCATTTTGTTCCCAGTTTGCATCGCCATTGTGCCAATTTCCATGGGATGCCCCTCTCAGCAATTGTTGTTCAGGATCATCTTCAGAGGTGGTCCTACCATGGGTCCCATCCATTTCCGATGATAAGCAAAAAAATCATCCATTGCGTTGTCTTCAACAAGGTAGTCCACATCATCCATCCTAGTCTGAGTATGTCATTCCTTCGAACACCTTCCAATGATCGATTGTGATTTGCCTTGGGCTGGTATAAAGAATCTCAATGATCTCTATATCAAAAGTAATTCTTTTTGCCACTTAAGGGAATATTTATGCGGGTCACCTTCCTTAAGATGTCTCGTTATGGTATCATGGCAACTCAACTCCTCGTTATGTGGACATCCGTTCACCACCCTCTTAAGGCGGGATTGTTGTCTACCTAGTGAACCCTCGCCATATGTTCCACTCCATCTCTCTAGATGTATGCTTCGTGTCTCAACCCGAGAGATGTTCAATATCTCATTCCGCGAGTTGATCGTCGGTTGTTCGCTCTTCGAGAAGATCGATCCTTCTAGAGTTTTCCCTTTCCTCTCGTTGTCCTGATAGTTGAAGTTCTCGGAGCATGACATCGAGACAAAGATCGTGATTGAATCAATGTGCTTATGAACTGCAACTTGGATCGCGAAGACCGTGTTAGCTTGTGCCCCCTTTGTCTTCTTACCTCACATCTTGAATCTCGGGATGAGATTCTTGTTTAGTAGGGGTGAGCTGTCACATCCCTGGTCCTGGTATGCAGTAGGCTAGCCCTTCATGTGTGCATCATGTTTAACTTTTGCAATGAACTTGAAATGGGGACTCATCAAACCCTAGCACCAGATCAAATCAAATAGGTTCAACATAAAATCATTTTCAATGAACCTGAAATGCCTTCTAAAATGTTCATCATCTTTGCCTTGGTCTTAAACCTCTGACAAAAATGGTGCACAATTTTCTAGGTCATCCTAAGGTCACTGAATTAAATCATAAGTATTTGAATTTGGACATTTAAATTCTATAAAATATTTTAAATGTCCAAATACTCCTAAGCTGAAATGTTCCATGTTGGATATATTATATACAGTGAGCATGTGCAGTTTAGTGATTTTTGAAAGGGACTAGGTATTTTTAGAAAAGCCCTAAAGATTACAGAATAATAGAAAACAGAAATTAAAATAGAGAACCAGAGAGAGGGAACTTACCTGGCGCTCACCTGGCAGCCCACTTACCAGGCTAGGCCCAGCACGGCCCGGCCCATCTGGCCGTGCCAGTCGTCACCTACCTCTGCTAGTAGGCAGAGGAGGGAGACAGCGCACGCGCGCGCCGTGGCGACACGCCTCCTCCCTGCTCGCCTGCCTAACCGGGCGCCTCGAAGCCCCTCCTCGGCGCCGGTCGGGACCCCTGCACCCCTCTCCTCTCTCTCTAGAACCTTTCCCCCTCCTCTGCTCTCTCTCTCGCGCGATCGACCACGAGCACCGAGAGCGCCGACGAGCACCACCACGGCCACCGGCCACCCCACGCCTCACCGACGCGCTTAGAGGCTCCGCCACTTCGTCCTCTACCTCCTCGATGAGCCATGAGGCCCCGGACGTGCTGCAACACCGCCACCACCGCCACCCTCTTTGTTCGGCCACCGAGATCGCCGGCAACCTCTCGTCACCACCAGCCCCTCCCCGAGGCCGCCGAGGCCACCTCTGAACTCGCGGTGAGCTCCTCTACCGATTCCCCCTACTCCCATGCCCACTAGCTAATCGTAGCACCCGTTCCGTCGAGCCCGAGAGCTTGGCTCCTCCGACCATGGCGCCGCCGCGGCCACAGCTCCTGCCGCCCATGTCGGAGTGCGTCAATGTGCTCAGGAGGCCCCAGGAGCCTAACCCACACACTCACTCGCCCTACCGCGCACCCTAGCACCAACCCCGCAGTCACCCGAACTTCGGCGCCGCCCCGAGCTCGTTTCCGGCGAGCTCCGGCCGTCCCCGCTACCGCCGCATGCCGTGCTGGATGCGGGAGAGCTCCAGCTCCCCGTAGATGGCCTCGGCCGCCGTTTTGGTCCACGTAGCGCGAAACCCGCAGCCCTCCGCCGCGTCTGGTCTCGCCGGCGTCGAGCCACCGGCGAGTTTGACCCCGCTGACCATTGACCTCGGGTGGACCCAGTTTGACCCTCTGGGTCACTGACGTGTGGGCCCCAGGCCACTAACGAACCAGGATTAGAATTAACTTAAATTAGTTAAACTAATGACCCTGACACGCGGGACCCACATGTTAGAGTTGACCTGGACCGTGCCTTTGACCCGATTACGTCACCCTGACCTCATGCTGACGCAATAATCATTTACTGGAATTATTCTTATACAGGAAATTCCAGAAAATAGTCAAAACTTCTAAAATTCATAGTAATTCAACCGTAACTCTAAATTAAACAAGTTATATATGAAAAATTGTCAGAAAAATCCAATCTATCCATCTGTACTAGTTTCATGCATGTTAGAACCAGTTATAGTTGCTGAATAGGGAAAATCATATTAAGGGCATTTAAACCATCACATATGGAGTTTGAATTTGAATCTTTGATTCAAACCAACTTCATTTAACCTGTTGCTAGTTGCATTAGCTCAAAACACAGCATATTGCCATGTCATGATCATGCATCATATTGTGCATTGCATTGATTGTGTTCTTCCTTGTTTGTCGGTGTTTGTCCCCTCTCAGTAGACGATGTACCGACGATGAGTTCGATGACACCGATGAAGAGCTATATTATCTTCGGAAGTGCCAGGCAAGCAAAACCTCCTTGTTCATTCCGATACAATCCCACTCTCTCGCTCCTGCTCTCTTTTACTGCATTAGGACAACAACGATTGAACTGTTACATGCTGCGGTAGTTGAACCCCTTTTCCTCTGCATGACCTGTCATTGCCATAGTAAATAGATGAAACCCACTAGCATGAGTAGGAGTTGTTTGAGCCCTGATGTGCCTACTCATTCATGCTTGTTTGTCATGCCTGCTACTGCTTAGAGTTGAGTCAGGTCTGATTCATCGGGGATGAATTAGAGGTGTGTGAACGTGTCCTACTGTTGAGAGCTAAGTGTGTGAACACGATTTGGTAAAGGTAGCGGTGAGAGGCCATGTAGGAGTACATGGTGGGTTGTCTCATTGTAGCCGTCCTCAGGAACTGAGTTCTGTGTTTGTGATCCATGAACAGTTACTACCACGCATTGGAATGCTTAAGTGCCCCTCTCGACTTATTAATCAACTTAATCTCTGTCCAGGAGTTGCAACTAGTTTCTGGTGTTTGTAGGTAGTGTTAGTAGTCTACCAAGTGGCACCCGGTACAGGTGGGCTTGGGACAGACTAGGCACAGTGGCCCGGTGTACCAAGTGGCACCCGGATGGTGGACTTGGGAACCCTGCACACATCGTTTGGGGCCGTGAGCGACACCCCGGCTGGATCTCCTTGCGGATGGAACCCGAATAGGCGATAAACCTGGACTAGAGACTTGTGTGGTTAGTCAGGTCGTGGCCGACTCCCTTGCCCGGCTTCCGCTTGAAGGTTGCCGAGGTACATGACGTGTACAGGGCGATAAGTGGCGAGAGCGTGTGTGAAGAAGTACACCCCTGCAGGGTTATCATTATCTATTCGAATAGCCGGATTCCTCGGATATGGAAACTTGGACCCCTTGCATAGTTCATAGATAAGTGAAAGTGGATACTCTAAAATACGCAAGATAAGCGTGAGTGCTATGGATGGCGTTCTCGTAGGGAGACGGGAGCGGATCCATAGTGGTGTATTGGTTGGTGAATATGTGGACTCGTGTGCGCCACCTCAAAAGAGTTACTTGCAGTCATAGTTCAGGATAGCCACCGAGTCAAAGCTGGCTTGCTGCAGTCAAACTCCACCATCCCCTTTGTTGATAATGATGCATATGTAGATAGTTCTGATGTAAGTCTTGCTGGGTACATTTGTACTCACGTTTGCCTATTTTATGTTTTTGCAGAGAGACTTCAGTCTCGCTAGTAGTTCCGCTTGGACTTCGACGTTTAGCTTGTTAACTCAGCTACGATCTTGTGCCCTCGGCATGATCTGGTAGTTAGTCAGGCTTCTCAGCCTTTTTCATTTGTAGTTGTCTGTACTCAGACATGTTAAGCTTCCGCATGTGCTTTGACTTGTATGCTCTGAATGCTGGGTCGAGAGACCCATGTTTGTAATATCTCGCTCCTCGGAGCCTATTGAATAAAATATTTGAGTTGTAGAGTCATGTTGTGATGCCATGTTGTGTTTGCACATATCGAGCATATTGTGTGTATGTTATTGAAATGCTTGGTATGTGTGGGATCTGACTATCTAGTTGTTTATCCTTAGTAGCCTCTCTTACCGGGAAATGTCTCCTAGTGCTTCCACTGAGCCATGGTAGCTTGCTACTGCTCCAGAACGCTTAGGCTGGCCGGCATGTGTCCTTCTTCGTTCCTGTGTCTGTCCCTTCGGGGAAATGTCTCGCGATGATTGCCGGAGTCCTGTTAGCCCTCTACAGCCCGGTTCACCGGAGTCCTGCTAGCCCAGTGCTATAGCCTGGAATCACTCGCTGATGACTGACACGTTCGATGCTGGGTCATGGATGCCTGTCCCTGTAAGTTTGTGCCACTTTGGGTTTACGACTAGCCATGTCAGCCCGGGCTCCTTATCATATGGATGCTAGCGACACTATCATATACGTGTGCCAAAAGGCGCAAACGGTCCCGGGCAAAGGTAAGGCGACACCCGTGGGAATACCGTGCGTGATGCCGCAATGTGATATGAGGTGTTACATGCTAGATCGATGTGGCATTGAGTCGGGGTCCTGACAAAAACCGTTTGTTTAGGACCGACACGCACCGGTGTTTTATGCATTAACTGAGTTTTCAATGCATTTATGTGCATAATTCAAATTTGAACTAGATGCACATGCTCTAGTGCATATAAATTGGTTGAAAAATCAAATCTGTGTCCTTGGGTGCATGCTTATGTCCCATGCAAGAAATGGGAATGAATTTCAAACACAAGGGCACCGTTGATTGCCGGCAAAACATTGAGATACTTGGTTTTTAAATTCTAGTAAATCCAAAACTCGTCTGAAATTCATGAAACTTGGCATGCTATCATGGAGCGGCATCAACATACCGTGGTAAATTTTTTGTCCCATTTGGGGCAGGTTTGGGTATATGCTTCTCACAAACTAGAGCTTGTCACAACAAGCATGATGGTTTCGGTAGGGAACGTCCCACCTTTGGGGACGAAACGATATCCTTATCGCTTTCAATTTTTTTTCTCGTGTCAACATAGAACAACAGGAGTGTTGTGTCAATTTTTGTGATTTTTCCGGGTTCGTTTGGACATTGTTATGCATTAACTGAGTTTTCATTGCATTTATGTGCGTAATTCAAATTCGAACTACATGCACATGCTCCAGTGCATATAAATTGGTTGAAAAATCAAATCTGTGTCCTTGGGTGCATGCTTAGGTCCCATGCAAGAAATGGGAATGAATTTCAAACACCAGGGCAACATTGATTACCGGCAAAACATTGAGATACTTTGTTTTTAAATTCTAGTAAATCTAAAACTCGTCTGAAATTCCTGAAACTTGACATGCTATCATGGAATGGCACCCGACATGTTGTGGTATTTTTCGTGTCCATTTTGAGAGAAGGCGCACTCGAATAATGTCAACCAACAAAGGCATTTTGAAAAAATAGTTGCCACTTTAATATCTCAAACGTTTGTATAATTCAAACCATGTGCGTTCTATTAACCATTCACGTGACGCCATGTGTCTTGGTTTTAATGGCTATAGGAGGTGCCGTCTGGACAACTGCATGACTGAATGGGAGGCGTGCGAGCGCAGTCCGGTGCGCAGGCTCATCGGGAAGCATACAAGTTGTTCAATGCAAGATCTGTGCATCTCTTCAACGCAAACGGTTCAGATTACGGTATTCAAATTAAAGCCAGATTTCGGTGCTAAGCCAAGAGACACTGCGGTTTGTCAAAATATGCAGCTAAAAATCAATAGCACTATCTATTTTTTGCAACTAAAATTCAGTAATTAAGCATATATTTCATTCATAGAGATTAAGAAGTCGTTCTGGCCGGGAAGCGAGACAGCCTTGGACCGCTGCCGGCGTCGCTCCCATTGGTCTATATTAATGGCGCCGTTGACTGGCCGCACCCCCATCCCCACCACACACACAATCCTATCTCTTCGCACGCATCCTCGGCGCTGCTTTGAGTCCTCAAAGCCGTCAGTGTACGAGGATGCCGCTGAAGCGCCCCATCGGAGGGAATGGTGACGCCGTGGCTGCTGAAGCATCGGAGCACGGTGTGAATATGGAGACAGAGGTTTCCATCGCCGCTGACGAGGTTGAGAACGAGGTTGACAACAAGCGGAGGCGGGTCGAGAAAGAACCGCAAGCGACTCCAACAGGCCTAGACTTCATCAACAACCTCCCCGATGATATGTTGATAGTCATCATATCCCTCCTCCCAATCAAATATTCGGCGAGGACAGCCGCCCTTTCCCGGCGGTGGCGCCCCCTATGGCTTCTCACCCCTGTCGACCTCCTCGACACCCACAAGCTCTGCCATGTCTATCGCCAAAGCTTGGATGCGTTCTCCTAGATCCTCGGCAGTCACCATGACCCAATCAAAGGCCTTATCACATGCATGTTCCGTTCCAATGGCAAGGACTGAGCCATGCTTGATGAGTGGTTCTGATCCCCCGCCATATATCAGCTCAAGAAGCTCAGTTTTAATGATGGCATATGCGCTTGCCGCCAACGTCCGCGCTCCGCTTCACGCCCACGCTGCACCTTGCCAAGTTCATGAACTGCCATCCCCCCTTAATGATGTGCCCGCTCTTTTTCTACCACGACTGAAGCACCTTGAGCTCGTTGCCATCCGCATCCCAATGGATGACATGGAGCGCCTGCTCTACGGCTGTACTGCACTCGAGTTCCTTCGTCTTCAGGCGATGAATTGGTCGAGTACCTTGCACATCACCTCCAAGACTCTTCGGACTATTTATGTGTGTTGCTAGTGTTGCAACGAGAGATCACAAAAGGTGGACCACAATATGGTCTTTGAGGACACACCTTCACTTGAGAGATTACTTGTAGTTGATCAACAAGGTCCAACAAGAATCAATGTCATTTCTGCGCCGAAATTGAAAGTGGTGCGCTACTCGTCTGTCAAATACTACAACTTTCAGGTACAACAGTCGCCCTATACTTCTCTTTCTTAATATCAATGTTATTTCTATTTTTGAAGATGTATGTTCATCTGTCATCCAGCGAAGCTTCACACAGACTCTGGGCACAGTGAAGGTCCTGGCACTAGAATCTGTCGGCCCCAACCTGGACCAAGTTGTCAGTTGCCTTAGATGCTTTTCGTGCCTGAAGAAGTTGTATATCGTGGTGATGTTCCTTTCCTATTAAACGTTAACCATAAGGGAGTTCAATTTTTTGCACCTTTTCCCAAGTTTACAATGACAATGTACTACACTTTTTGAATGAATTTTGGACGATTTTAGGGCATACACCTGCCACCCCATATTGGTTGCTTCATTCATATGGTTACAATCGTCCATACACGTTTCTCCTTTGGATTTAACTGTACTAGTTTTCTTAGGGAATTTTTCGTCCAATCCGACCTCTTGTGAAGAAGGCTACATGTTTCTAGATTGTAATCAAATGCCCATTTTAATCATGTCAGATTAAAGATGGCATGTTGGTGCATTTTACAAATCCTGCAAACCAAATGGGCATGTAGCAGTGTTCAAAACTGCATGTAGGCACTAACACGTTCTCTTCTTTTGTAGATAATAATAGGCCCGGAGGTGGATAATTTTTATAATGACAATCACATCAAATGCCTTGATCTGCATCTCTCAAATATTACTTTGAACTCCTACCGAGGGACCTTACCGGAGATTACATCGCCATGTTCTTTCTTGCCAGAGCAAAGGTGTTGATGGTACTGAGGTTGAACATGCATTTAATTAGGAAAGACGAATGGTATACTTATTAGAGACGGCGGGTACTGCGGAATGGAAGAGCCTCCAAAAATGCTAAACTTCGTATTGGAAGAGCATATGGCAAAGCAACTGGAAGTCACTGTGTCAAACCCAAACATGACTTGTCAGCGGATGATCCCTTTGGAGAAATGACGATGCTTGCAATGTTTGAATTTGGGCATTGTAATCTTTGAATTTGAACCTTGCAATATTTATGGCATTTGTTATACTGAACCATTTTTGTTCTCTTGTCTCAACACAAACAGTTCATCCGAGTGAACCGCATGTTGTATATCGCACACACCTTGATCGGGCTGACTGTTTCTTTTGTGTTGCCTAATCACAAACAGTTCATCCAAGTGAACTGTATGTTGTACATCACACACACCTTGATATGGCTGGCCGTTTCTTTTGTGTTGCCTAATCACAAACAGTTCATCCGAGTGAACCGTGTGTTGTACGGCGCACACACCTTCATCTGGCTACCCATTTCTTTTGTTCCTCCTCATTGAAAACAGTTAATTGAACTGAACCATATGCCCTGCATCGCACACGCAACTAAAATATGAACAGTGTTTGATGCATCCTCCATCGCAAATGTTTTGCACCTTTTTTTATGGGTTTTTTACACCACCGTTTACGATTATTGCATCGCACACAGTTTCGTCGAAGGGTCTCTGATCGTAGTGTCGCGTTAGTAGCATCCTGAAGTAGTGTAGCCTAATATGTGTAGAGTGGCATAGAATTGCAGAAGAAGCTATTCGTTTCAGTGCTCCTTGTTAATCACAAATGGGAGCATACCAACTTCACATAATAAATCAAGGGCTTCTGCATGGCATGGCAGCCCAACAATGGCATCACAGTCAAGACACTTGTGGGGGAAAATCCTGTCTTGATTGTAGAGAATGCAAGAATAATAGCTCCTTTGCTGGTGGCTCCAGAACCTGTTAGATGTTGGCTTCTTGAAGGGGTTCTTGGCCTTGTCGAAGAAAGTGTTCTGCTATCTGAAGCTGAGCACACTGAAGGAGCCTTGTGTAGTGACATCACTCGGAAGCCTTGGTATCCTGGGCTTTGGCTTTTGCGTCTGAGATCTTTGCTCCATATGATAGTCGTATTGGGGACTAGGAGCAGTTGGAGGCGTCAAGATTGGCCACTTAACAGTAACACACTCACCACTATTCAACGTGCATTCCATGGTGTGAGGCACTGGGGGAGGAATAGCGACATCCGAGGTGGATGGCTGTGCATTGTCTTCCGTGGCATCATTGACTTCGGGCTGCACATTATCTTCAGCCATGACAACGTCATTGGCTTCATCAGTGGTGGTGGTGGTGGTGGTGGTGGTAGCCGCGTTTGCCTCAACTTAAATGGCTTTAGGAATTGGGGTGTCTGGCACAATCACTTCTTCTTGAACAACTAGATCAACAGTAGGGGGAATAACTTCACGGTCTTCTTCCTTGTCATCGGCTGATGTAGCCAGAATATCTTTAGCCTCTTTGGCTTCAGACTCATTAGCAGTTGCTAAGGAGATGGATTTAGGAAACACTTGACGTGCTACTGAGATTGTGGTATGCACGTCCTCTTCAGGAATGCTTGACATGGAGACTGAGGGCCTAGGGCCTCTGCGAAGCCTTCAAAAAGATGGTGACGCCTATGGTGAAGGTGTGGTCCTCTCCATGTCATCTGGAGTCTCTTGTGGGGTCTCAAGCACTGGAGTGGTGACATGAGCTTGTGGAGTGCAAGGAATAACTTCCTACAACAGGGAGTTGGGGTGTTGCTCTTCCCAGAATGCATCTTGTGTGACTGGCGTCATGGGACCGCCAATGCTTATCAGTTCACTGCTCATAGGAGTAGGCGATGTACCTGGTTGGGCATGATCTGAGGAAGGACTTCATCATTTTCAACATTGTCATCATGACCAATGTCTTCAGCTGCGGTGGAGTCAGCAGCTGGAATATCTTTAGACCCATGAGCCTCTGTTGAAGCAGGCTCATGTATGACGAGATGACGCTCACGGTTGGTGGAAGCAGGTAGGGCAACATAAATAGGCTAAACGAGCAGCAGTTCTTGGGGATCATCACGTTCTTTGCGGGAAGACTTTGAAGACTATCTTCAGCTTCTTCTTGGATGGAGCAGCATCAGAAGTGTCATGATGCTTTCTCTTCTTGGCTTCAGCCTCAGCCAGCTTACTGCTCAGAAGCTGTTGAAGGGACCTTTGGCTTTGAGCCAGTCATGCTGGCAGGGAAGATAATGCTTGGTTTTCCTGCCTTGGAGCTTCGGGTTCAGCTTCAACATGCTTCTTTGGTTTCTTGGCGACCATTCGGGTGTGAATGCCAGGACACCCAAGGGATTTTCTCTTCATAGCCTCATTGTGAGCCTGGACACTTTTCTCAACATACTGCTTCATGCGCTCGTGAGAGCCTTTGGCTTCATCACGTTTCTGTTTGAACTCAGCCTTGAGGTTAATCATCATTTGCTTGAAGTTCTGAACATCAACGACGCTGAGCTTTGCCATATGCTTCTTGAACTGGGCCTTCTCATAGTCAATTTTGTTTTTCAGCTCAATAAAGAAGAAAAGGAAACTATGAAAGAAACTATGTCTTCGCACTCCATAGTCTTCAAGTGAATCTTCACACGTCATTATCTTCAATGTGAATGTCTTACGAACCACCATTGTCTTCATTGTCTTCATATATTTTTAGGGGGCATCTCTGGTAGGAAATATCGAATCAATGAGGGACTTCTACCTATGTTATCCTGTAATTATCACAAACACATTAGTCCCTCAACCATCACTACTGCAGGTTGCTGCTAACGCAACACTACGGTCAGAGACCCTTCGACAAAACTGTGTGCGATGCCATAATCGCAAATGGTGGTGTAAAATAACCGTCAAAAAGGGACAAAACGTTTGCGATGGTGGATGCATCAAAAATGGTTCAGATTTTAGTTGCGTGTGCGATGCAGGGCATATGATACAACTCAATTAACTGTTTGCGATGAGGAGGAACAAAAGAAACGGTCAGCCAGGTCAAGGTGTGTGCGATATACGGCATGCGGTTCACTCGGATGAACTGTTTGCGTTGAGACAAGAGAACAGAAACGGTTCAATATAACAAGATGTGTGTGATACGCAGCAAATAGGTCTGTAATCAGAAATATGTGCGAAGGCCGATAATGACACAGACGATTGCTTCTAATAAGATGTATGTGATATGCTCTGTCTACACAACATCTATTGTCCATTGGGGGACAGGCGGTCATCCGAATACGCCATAAGGATGCGAAGAGGCATCCTATCAGCAAGGACTAGCTGTTCCACCAATAGCTCGTGTAAGAGAACTCTCAAGTTAAGTGTGCTCAGGCTGGAGCAGCCATCAGATGGGTGACTGGATGGGAAGTTGTGTTGATGTTAAATTAACTAATAGGATGGGTCATATCTGTCAAATTAAATGACTGATACGACCTATCCCATGAGTTAATTTAACCTTGAGGTCCTTGTTTTTTATTATTTTTTATTTTTTAACACATGTTAAAGAAGGTATACCACATTACTTTTTGCCAATGTGCGATATATGGCATACAGTTGATCCATCCGACCTATTTGTGGTGGAATACGCCGCGTGTGTTGTGGGCAAACCTTTACTAGTATTCAACCGTTTGCGATTGATGAATTCATCACCGACGGGTTCCCTAGTGTGGTCCGTGTTCATCTGATCATCATCTACTTCTTGTGCTAGCTCGATGTTCCTTCTATGCTCAGTTTCCATTAATTGATAGTGTTTTATGAACACGCCACCGTTCCCCGCCATTTCCTCACCTGTTTCCCGCCACCCAGCAATATTGCGCATAGGCGGCGCGCGACGCACGGAGGCGACAAGCGCAGCCTGTAGCACATCCACCTTTTCCTAGCATGCCAACCCACCAAAGCGCCGCCTCTGCCATCAACCTCATTGACGAGGAAAACAAGCAGGCGCCACGGCCCGTCAAGGCCGAGGCGCTCCCTGGCAACGCGATGGACGATGCTGTGGGATGGGCGTCATAGCCAGGGTTGAGCAGACCTTTGGCGCATGGCGCTTGAGCACCGCAGATCAAGATAGGAATGTCAGCGCCGACAGGCTGCAACTCACCGCACAACATGATTGATGGCGCGCCGCAGAGCAAGCTAGGCGCGTCCGCGCTGATAGGCTGTGGCTCGCTACACGGTGAGACCGTTGGAGCGCCGCAGAGCGAGAGGCGCGGTGCGCCGCACAGCAAGAGCAAATCCATCGGCGCTTGCCTACTGTCGACACGGTGTCGCAACTGGGTACACGTCCCATTATTACCCCCATTCCTCGGCAGGAGTGGGCAGAGGCCCTCAGCACCGTACTTGCACCAGAGGCCGGCCGTGCCGTACTTGCATCGGACGCCCGCTGCGCCGTTCGCATGGGTTCCGCCGTTCTCCTTGTCCGTGGCCCGCTGGATGCCAATGCGCTGGTCCGTAGGATCGACCACCTCCTTGGCCTAGGTGTCCAACTGGGCGCAGTAGAGGAACATGGGTGTCGCAGCCATGAGCTGGTGATCTCTGATGAAATAGCTAACTTGGAGCTCGAGATCGCGCTCTAGATGTACCGCGAGCATGTCGACCGCTTGGACGAATGCTTGCACGAGTTCAGGCAGAGCCAAGAGATACCATAGGCAAGGGCTGCTGGTCATGGTCTCATGGACGCGTTTTATTTTGTTGAGTCGTTTCGACGTGGATAGCTATGTATTCACAGCAATCATAGTATATTGCTCTATTTATTGCTCTGTTTCAATGTGTGTACTCTGTTTTCCATTCTTATATGTTCTGTTTGAATGTGTGTATATACGCTTTCCATTCTTTATATGTGGATGATAAAAGCTAGATTCGAATTAGTATACAAAAACAGATAGAAAATGGAATTCATAATACATATATACATATATATATATATATATATTAATTCTTCATTAGTTCATCACAGAATATATATATAATATCATCACATATACATGATGATACTTAACTACTAGGTTCAATGCATAAAATTGAGAACGAACAATACTAAAACTAATAATACCTCCCGGGGCCAGTATTCCGGCAGCCTCTCGCCAGCAGCTCCTTGGTGTGCGGCGTCTTTTCCCAGTGCAGAGGCAGTACTTTGCCTCCTCCGCCTCGCAATGCTTGACGTACCGATATTCCTCTTGCTGGCGGACGCGCACGGACAATCTTGCCATTTCGTTGGGCACCCACCGGAGCTCCTCGTCAGTGGCACGCTGGAGTTTATCGGCCCACCTCCACACAGTGATGAGGCACCCAGCGCCTATGACCTTCCTCACGAAGTACCCGTCTTCGTACACCTCCTTGGCACGACGACATGCCCGCTGAGGGAGTCCTGGATTAGGGGGTATCCGGACGGCCGGACTATATACTTCGTCTGGACTATTTGTAGCGTGAAGATACAAGACTCAAGACTATGCCCCGTGTCCGGATGGGACTCTCCTTTGCATGGAAGACAAGCTTGGCGATTCGGATATTATATTTCCTTCCTTGTAACCAACTCCATGTAAACCCTAGCCCTCTCCGGTGTCTATATAAACCGGAGAGTTTGGTCCTTAGAGGGACGATCAGAATCATACACATCATAGGCTAGCTTCTAGGGTTTAGCCTCTACGATCTCGTGGTAGATCAACTCTTGTACTACTCATATCATCAATATCAATCCAGCAGGAAGTAGGGTTTTACCTCCATCGAGAGGGCCCGAACCTGGGTAAACATTGTGTCCCTTGCCTCCTGTTACCATTAGCCTAGACGCATAGATCGGGACCCCCTACCCGAGATCCGCCGGTTTTGACACCGACATTGGTGCTTTCATTGAGAGTTCCTCTGTGTCTTCGCTACAAGGCTTGACGGCTCCTTCAATTGTCAAAAATATGGTCCAGGGTGAGACTTTTCTCCCCTGACAGATCTTCATGTTCGGCGGCTTTGCACTGCGGGCCAATTCGCTTGGCCAACTGGAGCAGATCGACAGCTACGCCCCTGGCCACCAGGTTAGGTTCGGAAACCTGAACTACACGGCCGATATCCGCCGAGACTTGATCATCAACGGGTTCGGGCGTACGCCAGGTGCGCCGGACAATAGCGATGAGCACGGCTTAGACCTGCTATCGGACAACACTCGGGATATCACCCCTGCAGTGGCCCCGGACCTAAATCCGGAGCAGATTGCATCGCCCAAAGACGGGTGGATGGACCCCATCCCGCAGGCCGCACACTCATCGGTGGTAGAGCCGAACACATGCCTCACCTCCAAAGAAGCCTGTGACGCCAGACCCCCGGACTCGTATCCGGCTGTAGGTTCCAGTCCGCGCGCTCCCGAGACCGCCGAGCCAGGTTGGGCTCCGGTAATGGAGTTCACCGCTGCAGATATCTTCCAGCACTCGCCCCTTGGCGACGTGGTGAACTTGTTAAAGTACCTCTCTTTGTCAGGAGACTCATGGCCGAACTATGTCCGGCTCGAGTGGGAAGCAGGCGACGAAGGAATTCGTTGCCCACCCACCACCCACTTCATTGCCACGGTCGATGATTTAACCGACGTGCTTGACTTCGACTCCGAAGACATTGACGACGACGATGCAGGAGAAGAACAGGAACCACCGCTCACGGGGCGGTGGACAGCCACCTACCCATATGATATATATATGGTGGACACTCCGAAGGAAAACAATGGCGATGAGGCAACGGAGGATAACCCCTCAGGGAGGAAAGCAAAGCATGGGCGTTGCCGGCGCCGCTTCAAGCCCCGCCACAGCAGTACCGGCACAGGAGACGAAAACAATCCGGATGGTGCCGAAGAGGAATACAACCCAGATCAGCCTGCCTTCGAGCAGGCCGAGCAGGAAGACGGGTAGGTCAGCCCAAACGAACAGCGACGGACAGATATCTGGAGGAGGACAACTACATGCCCCCCTCCGAAGACGAGGTTAGCCTCGGCGACGATGAGTTCGGCATGCTTGAAGACCCCGTGCAGCAGGAGCGCTTTAAGCACTGGCTCGTGGCCACTGTGAGGAGCCTGAAAAAGAAGCAGCAGCAACTCCAAGCTGATCAAGACCTGCTCACAGACAGATGGACTGAAGTCCTGGCAGCCAAGGAATATGTACTCGAGCACCACACGGCTGACCGTCCACCTCGTGGCCGGGATAAAACGGCATATGAGTCTGGTTGGCTCGCAGTAGCACCACGCCACATTCCGGCACTTCGGATGTCCGCGACAATAACGGCAAGCCATGGCGCAATAGACATAAGCGACAGAACAATGGCGACAATGCTGAAGACACGGCAGTCAACGCCGGATTTAGCGGATCCAAATCCGGTCAGCGGAAAAAGTAGTTCAAAAGAAACAATCAGGGACCATACAGTCTGGACCGCATACTGGAACGCTCGTGCCTAATTCATGGCACCCGGACAAGCTAGCTAATCACACTAATAGAGACTGATGGGTGTTCAAACAGGCTGGTAAAATAAACACCGAAAACAAGGACAAGGGGCTGCACAACGACGATAACAAGGAGCCCCGGCGTCCAAACACGGGGGACAGAAGAAATTTCCTCCCCAGGTGAAAATGGTCAACATGATCTACGCCACCCACATTCCCAAACGGGAACGGAATCGATGGGACGTCTATGCGATGGAGCCAGTCGCCCCAAAATTCAACCCATGGTCAGCCTGTCCAATCAGCTTTGATCATAGGGATCACCCTACCAGCATCCGTCACGGCGGTTCAGCCGCATTGGTCCTAGACCCAATCATCGACAGATTCCACCTCACGCGAGTCCTTATGGACGGCGGCAGCAGCCTGAACCTGCTTTATCAGGACATAGTGCGCAAAATGGGCATCGACCCTTCAAGGATCAAGCCCACCAAAACCACCTTCAAAGGTGTAATTCCAGGAGTAGAGGCCCATTGCACGGGCTCTATAATATTGGAAGTGGTCTTCGGATCTCCTGATAACTTCCGAAGCGAAGAGTTAATCTTTCGATATCGTCCCTTTCTGTAGCGGTTACCACGCACTGCTTGGACGAACCGCATTCGCTAGATTCAATGTGGTACCACACTATGCATACCTCAAGCTCAAGATGCCAGGACCACGCGGGGTCATAACAGTCAACAGAAACATGGACCGCTCTCTTTGTACAGAAGAGCATACTGCAGCCCTCGCGGCGGAAGTACAATGCGGCCTCCTCCGACAAACTACCAATCCGACGACAACCTCGAACACCGTCAAGCGAGTCCGGAGCACCCCGCAACAGGATCACCAGGCACGCCAAGAGCGTGACTAGCAGTCCGGCCTCCGCTCAAGCCCCATCAAAGCAGCATTCGTGCCACGCGTACACAATTACGCACTCAAAATACCATGGGCATTGGCGGAGGCGCAGCAGTGATTCAGTCAACAGTGCGGTATAACCGCAACATACCTTCATAACCCTCCCTTTTTATCTTTCAGGACACTGCTTTAGGGCAGCCTCTTCAGAAGAGCCGGATTGTTGGACTTACACAGGAGAGAAAACCAAGGAGGCAACAGGCTTTACGCACAAAGGAAATACCAAGGTGGAATCTGTTCACGATCGTTATACCTATTTTATATACCTACATGCAACCTACCATTGGATAGGACATGTTAAATAGTCCTATTTACTTCTGCTTAAACGCACCCATTGTAAACATACGCTTAAATGTATGTTTAATCAATGGGAGATACTCCCTTCGTTCCTAAATATAGGGTGTATAGTTTTTGGCACGAAAATTAAAGAACGCACGTGGAGGGAAAATTTCACAAGTTTTGGGCGAGATTATACCTGACTAATTGACATGAGAAAATAGAGGAGCTTGCCTAATATAAGGAAATGTAATCAAATTCCTTCAAAAATTATCCAAACGAGCGGTGTAACGCAATATACCTTATATTTTGGACTTTTTCTCAAAAATCTATACACCTTATATCAAGGAACGGAGGGAGTAATATATAGCGTCAGCTTATTATTCCTATTTGCGCATTTTTCTTACAATGTTTATTTAATATTGTGTCCGTACACCTTGGTACGTTCAGTTTGCCAGGGGCTTCTTATGGCGCCCCATAATATGGCAAAACAAGTCCGAACACTTTCAATAGTGCGGCACCCCGAACTTATAGCACTATATGCATCAACTCCGAATCATGTCTTGGGTCAATAGTTGGGTTTGCCCGGCTCCCTTGTTTTGGTACCTTACGTTCCGTTATATCGGCTAAGGTAGCGCAGGGAGAACTACTGCAATTGTGTCCCGGTTCTTCCGGACGAGCACCTCAGTAGAGAAAGAAAACTGAACGACATGATGCGGCGAGAGCTGGTCGCTGTTTGAGAGGTCTTAAAATCCTTAAAGATTTTTTCCGCTTTAGGCGAGGAATCGGCTTCGTCTGATTTAGGCGTATATAGCGCCCCAATTCGGCTTTCCGAATTCTAGGGGCTGCGCCAAAATTTAAAATTGTAGACTTCTATGGCTAAGTGAAAGTTATAAAGCCGCATAGTCCGATTGCCTTGTTCGCTGCGCCGGATACCTCCTTAAGGGACCAAAAATTTGGATAAAGAGTGTCCGGGTTTTTCCAGGAACACCCCGGTACTAGTTACGTGGGGGCGGAAGCCGACGACTAGCCTACTGTCAGAATTCTATAAACAGCCGCACAGAAGGTAATATTTTAAATCAAAAAGCGCTACATAGTGCAAGTAACTTCGTCTTTATATTACAACAATGACAGAAGTACATTTACTCAAGGATCGTGTCCTTGGTACATTCATCGGCCACGAGACGAGTGCCCTTCATAACACCATCATAATATTTCTCGGGACAGCGATGCGCGTGCCCTCCAGCGGCCCGTCCATCACCAGCTTCTCCGCATCCAGCTTGCCCCAATGCAGCTTTGCACGGGCAAAGGCCCCGCGGGCACCCTCAATGCAAATGGATCACTTGATCACTTCAAGCCGCGGACAGGCATTTACCATCCGCTTGATAAGGCCGAAGTAGCTAGTGGGCAGGGGCTCACCAGGCCACATCCGGACTATGAAATCTTTCATAGCCACTTCGGCCGCCCTGTGGAGTTCAACCAACTGCTTCAGTTGGTCACTCAGAGGCATTGGGTGTTCGGCCCCAGCATACTGGGACCAGAACAGCTTCTCCGTTGAGCTCCCCTCCTCGGCACGGCAGAACTCCGTGGCATCTGATATGCTGCGTGGAAGATCTGCAAATGCCCCTGGAGAGCTCCGAATTCGGGTAAGTAAAAGAAACGCCTCCTCCACATGCTTGCTTTGCATAAAGAATGTCTTACCCGCCGCTATCTTCTTGGCCGCCTGGATTTCCTGCTGTGCCTTTTCGGCTTCGGCCTTGGCGTCTTTCACACTCGCAAGGGCCCTCGCATGCTCAGTCTCTTTCACCTTAAGATCATGCTCCAAGGACTCCAACTTCTTGTCGAGCTCCTGGAGCTCTTGCTGTATCTCGCCCACTCTAGCATATTTCTTTTGACGCTCCTTGCGCTCCAAGGCCGCCTTGTCTTCGGTCTCGGACAACGCTTTCTTCAGAGATGCCACTTCGGTGGTGGCCCCTATTACAAAGTCACGACGCTTTGTCGTTATAATAACCAATTTTGTCTATCCTTTATTATATGAGAGCGGGGAATCACAAACCTTTGTTCTCTTCAAGCTGCCTCTTTGTGAGGTCGAGCTCTCCCTGCGCCTGCTCCAGGTCCCATTTGAGTCCGGCGACCTCGGCCATGCATACAGCAGCGGTAAGCAGCACTGCCTGCTTATCCACCGGCGCACCTACTATTAGACTCCTTCGGATTTTAATTGACCCTCCGTTTGGCTCTTCTTTCCGAACACCAAACAGAGTATCAGGGGCTACTACCTATCGGGTGATAATTTTACATTTTTATTACTTACCTCAAAGCCCGTCAGGACACTGGTGCAGGCTTCGGTTAGTCCGTTCTTGGCAGACAGAACCTTCTAAATCACCGCACTCATAAGAGTACGGTTCTCTTCATCCATGGAAGCGTCGCGAAGCGCTTCCAGCAGACTATCCGACGCCTCTGGCGTAATGGAAGTCATCGGCACGGACGGCTCGCCCCCCCTAGCGAGGGGCCGCCTGCCTGAATCCGGAACCATCAAAGGTTCCGGCACAATATCCGGCTGAGAGCCCGACTTGTTGGGGCTCTCATCGGCACGATCCGCGGGGACCCTATACCCCGTGTGCCCGGCGTCTAGAATTCCGCCTTGGGGCGTCTCCAGAGTCACCTCACCTTGCTCCGGGAGCCTTTGGGACAACACCTCTGTGTCATCCGCAGGCCGAGGAGTAGTGGCTGTCGGAAGCGTGTTCATCGCTGAATCACTCAAGGACCCATCCGAAGACGATACCTCGGGATGGACCCTGGCCGGACTGCATATATGTCCGACATTATAGCAAGACTATGAAGCAAAGTCGCACTAAAGTATAATAGAGTGCGGATACTTACGATCTTGCTAGGGGCTTCCCCCTCGGCAGCCACCCCTCCTCGTTATAGGCGGCAATGGTGGAGTAATCCAGAAGGGAAGCATTTCCCTTCTTGGATGTCCTAGCCTCCCCCTCCGGGGCGGCCTTCCTCTTCTTCTCCTCCCCAGTGCGGTGAGGCAGAGTTTCTTCGTTTTTCCCCCCGCCTCCGTGGGAGGAATCTACCTCGTCGTCTTCAGACGACAAGGGTATAACGGCCTTGCGCCAAGGACCCTTCCCGGTCCCCTGGCCCGCCTTCTCAGGCCCCCCATCCTCTCTGGATGGGGCGTCCTCTTCCTCTTCTTCCTCCCCTTTGGGGGAGGAGTGTGCCTCGTCGTCTATGGACGAGGCTTCCGGTACAACCTTACGCTGGAGACCCTCCCTGGTCCCCGGGGCCTTCTTTTCGGCCTTCTTCTCCGGCGCCTTGTAGGGCGCCGGGACTAGCATCTCTGTTAGGAGAGCATCCTCTGGGCCTTCTGGCAGTGGAGATGGACAGTCGATCCGCTCCGCCGTCTCCACATACTCCTGACCAAATACGCACAATGACTTAAGATTCCCCCATGAGTACATTGGGAAGAACTGAATCCGGTGGCAGTCTGAAAACTCACCGGATGGGGGGGGCCGCGGCGTGAAGTCCACGATCCTTGGATGTGGGAGGAGGTACTTCAGAGGCCTTGAACAGCACCTTCCGGGCGCCTTTGTGCATCATGCCATAGAGCTTTTGAAGCGTCTGGTGTTTGGTTGGGACGAACTCCCATAGATTAAAGGCCCGTCTTTGGCACGGAAGAATCCGGCGGACAAGCATGACCTGGACCACGTCGACAAGCTTGATTTTCTTGTCCTACATATTCTTGATGCAATTCTAGAGTCCGGTCAGTTCTGCAGGTTCGCCCTAGGCCAGTCCCTTGCTTTCCCAAGAGGTGAGCCGCATGGGGGATCCGGATCGAAATTCGGGGGCCGCCGCCCAGTTGGCGTCGCGCGGCTCGGTGATGTAGAACCGCCCCGATTGCCACCCTTTCACGGTCTCCGCGAAGGAGCCGTCAAGCCAGGTGACGTGGGGCATGTTGCCCACCATGGCGCCTCCGCACTCCGCCTGCTGGCCGCTCACGATCTTCGACTTCACGCAGAAGATTCGTAGCCACAGGCCAAAGTGAGGCCTGATGCGGAGGAAGGCCTCGCACACGCCGATAAACGCCGAGATGTTGAGGACAAAATTCGGGGCTAGATCGTGGAAATCTAGCCCGTAGTAGAACATGAGCCCGTGGACGAAGTGATGAAGTGGAAATCCCAGTCCACGCATAAAGTGGGCGAGAAATACGACCCTCTCATGGGGTTCCGGAGTTGGAGTGACCTGCCCTTTGTCCAGCAGCCGGTGCGCGATGTCTGCGGCCAAGTACCCGGCCGCCCAGAGCTTCGCAATATGGCCCTATGCTACCTCTTGAGCATTGCGTTGGATTTCCCCGAAGAGGAGAGGATGATGCAGTAAAGTAACGTAAGTATTTCCCTCAGTTTTTGAGAACCAAGGTATCAATCCAGTAGGAGACCACGCACAAGTCCCTCATACCTACACAAAATGATAGCAACTCGCAACCAACGCTTAGGGGTTGTCAATCCCTTCACGGTCACTTACGAGAGTGAGATCTGATAGAGATAATATTTTTGGTATTTTCGATAGATAGATGCAAAGTAAAAAGTAAAGGCAAAGTAAAAACAAAGCAAGTAAATAAAGTGATATAGATTGATATGATGAGAATAGACCCGGGAGCCATAGGTTTCACTAGTGGCTTCTCTCAAGAGCATAAGTATTCTACGGTGGGTGAACAAATTACTGTTGAGCAATTGACAGAATTGAGCATAGTTATGAGTATATCTAGGCAATGATCATGTATATAGGCATCACGTCCAAAACAAGTAGATCGAAACAATTCTGCATCTACTACTATTACTCCACTCATCGACCGCTATCCAGCATGCATCTAGAGTATTAAGTAAAAACAGAGTAACGCCGTAAGCAAGATGACATGATGTAGAGGGATAAATTCATGCAATATGATAAAAAACCATCTTGTTATCCTCGATGGCAACAATACAATACGTGCCTTGCAACTCTTTCTGTCACTGAGTAAGGACACCGCAAGATTGAACCCAAAGCTAAGCACTTCTCCCATTGCAAGAACTACCAATCTAGTTGGCCAAACCAAAAAGATAATTCGAAGAGACTTGCAAAGATAACTCAATCATACATAAAAGAATTCAGAGAAGAATCAAATATTTTCCATAGATAATACTGGATCATAAACCCACAATTCATCGGTCTCAACAAACACACCGCAAAAAGAAGATTACATTGAATAGATCTCCACGAGAGAGGGGGAGAACATTGTATTGAGATCCAAAAAGAGAGAAGAAGCCATCTAGCTACTAGCTATGGACCCGAAGGTCTGAAGTAAACTACTCACACTTCATCGGAGGGGCTATGGTGATGATGTAGAAGCCCTCCATGGTGGATGCCCCCTCCGGCGGAGCTCCGGAACAGGCCCCAAGATGGGATCTCGTGGATACAGAAGGTTGCGGCAGTGGAATTAGGTTTTTGGCTCTGATCGTTCGGGGATACGTAGGTATATATAGGAGGAAGGAGTACGTCGGTGGAGCTCCGAGGGGCCCATGAGGTAGGGGGCGCGCCCAGGGGGGGCGCCCTCCACCCTCGTGACCTCCTCGGAGGCTTCTTGGAGTAGGGTCCAAGTCTCCTGGATCACGTTCGGTTGGAAAATCACGATCCCGAAGGTTTCATTCCGTTTGGACTCCGTTTGATATTCTGTTTCTTCGAAATACTGAAAAAGGCAAAAAACAGCAATTCTGGGCTGGGCCTCCGGTTAATAGGTTAGTCCCAAAAGTAATATAAAAGTGGAAAATAAAGCCCAATATAGTCCAAAACAGTAGATAAAGTAGCATGGAGCAATCAAAAATTATAGATACGTTGGAGACGTATCAGGCATCCCCAAGCTTAATTCCTGCTCGTCCTCGAGTAGGTAAATGATAAAAAAGAATTTTTGATGCGGAGTGATACTTTGGCATAATTTCAATGTAAATCTTCTTAATTGTGATATGAATATTCAGATCCGAAAGATTCAAGACAAAAGTTCATATTGACACAAAAATAATAATACTTCAAGCATACTAATCAAAGCAATCATGTCTTCTCAAAATAACATGGCAAAAGAAAGTTATCCCTACAAATTCATATAGTCTGGCTATGCTCCATCTTCCCCACACAAAATATTTAAATCATGCACAACCCCGATGACAAGCCAAGCAATTGTTTCATACTTATGACATTCTCAAAACTTTTTCAATCTTCACGCAATACATGAGCGTGAGCCATGGATATAGCACTATAGGTGGAATAGAAGGGTGGTTGTGGAGAAGACAAAAAGAGGGAAGATAGTCTCACATCAACTAGGCGTATCAACGAGCTATGGAGATGCCCATCAATAGATATTAATGTGAGTGAGTAGGGATTGCCATGCAACGGATGCACTAGAGCTATAAGTATATGAAAGCTCGATAAAAGAAACTAAGTGGGTGTGCATCAACTTGCTTGCTCACGAAGACCTAGGGCATTTTGAGGAAGCCCATCATTGGAATATACAAGCCAAGTTCTATAATGAAAAATTCCCACTAGTATATGAAAGTGACAAAATGAGAGACTCTCTATCATGAAGATCTTGGTGCTACTTTGAAGCACAAGTGTGGTAAAAGGATAGTAGCATTGTCCCTTCTCTCTTTTTCTCTCATTTTTTTATTTGGGCCTTTCTCTTCTCTTTTTTTATGGCCTCTTTTTTTTGTAAAGTCCGGAGTCTCATCCCGACTTATGGGGGAATCATAGTCTCCATCATCCTTTCCTCACTTGGGACAATGCTCTAATAATGATGATCATCACACTTTTATTTTTCTTACAACTCAACAATTACAACTCGATACTTAGAACAAAGTATGACTCTATATGAATGCCTCCGGCGGTGTACCAGGATATGCAATGAATCATGAGTGACATGTATGAAAGAATTATGAACGGTGGCTTTGCCACAAATACAATGTCAACTACATGATCATGCTAGCAATATGACAATGATGGAGCGTGTCATAATAAACGGAACGGTGGAAAGTTGCATGGCAATATATCTCGGAATGGCTATGGAAATACCATGATAGGTAGGTATGGTGGCTGTTTTGAGGAAGGTATATGGTGGGTGTATGATACCGGCGAAAAGTGAGCGGTATTAGAGAGGCTAGCAAAGGTGGAAGGATGGGAAAAAGTGCGTACTATCCAAGGACTCAACATTAGTCATAAAGAACTCATATACTTATTGCAAAAATCTAGAAGTTATCAAAGCAAAGTATTACGCGCATGCTCCTAAGGGGATAGATTGGTAGGAAAAGACCATCGCTCGTCCCCGACCGCCAGTCATAAGGAAGACAATCAATAAATAAATCATGCTCCGAGTTCATTAGATAACGGTTCACCATACGTGCATGCTACGGGAATCACAAACTTCAACACAAGTATTCTTTGAATTCACAACTATTTTAACTAGCATGACTCTAATATCACCATCTTCATATCTCAAAACAATTATCAACCATCAAACTTATCTTAGTATTCAACGCACTCAAAAGAAAGTTTCACATATCTTGAACACCAAGTATATTAACATTAAGCGAATTACCATGCTATTAAAGACTCTCAAAATAATCTAAGTGAAGCATGATAGAGATAGTTTATTTAAAAAAAATCCACCACCGTGCTCTAAAAGATCTAAGTGAAGTACTAGAGCAAAAATTATCAAGCTCAAAAGATATAAGTGAAGCACTATGAGCAAAACTATCAAGCTCAAAAGATATAAGTGAAGCACATAGAGTATTCTAACAAATTCCAATTCATGTATGGCTCTCTCAAAAGATGTGTACAGCAAGGATGATTGTGGTAGACCAACAAGCAAAGACACAAATAATAAAAGACACTCCAAGCAAAACACATATCATGTTGGTGAATAAAAATATAGCTCCAAGTAAATTACCGATGGAAGTGGACGAAACAGGGGATGCCTTCCGGGGCATCCCCAAGCTTTGACTTTTTGGTGTCCTTGGATTATCTTGGGGGTTCCATGGGCATCCCCAAGCTTAGGCTCTTGGCACTCCTTGTTCCATAATCCATCAAAAGAATTCACCCAAAACTTGAAAACTTCACAACACAAAACTCAACAGAAATCTCGTGAGCTCCATTAGAGAAAGAAAACAAAAGACTACTTCAAGATACTGTAATGAACTCATTCTTTATTTATATTGGTGTTAAACCTACTGTATTCCAACTTCCTTATGGTTCATAGACTGAATTACTAGCCATAGATGCATTGAAATAAGCAAACAACACACGAAAAACAGAATCTGTCAAAAACAGAACAGTCTGTAGCAATCTGTAACTAACGCAAACTTCTGGACCTCTAAACATTCTACCAAAATAGGAAGTCCTGGACAATTTTTTTATTGATCAGAAGCAAAAAGCATCAACACAAAAGCACGTTCCTGTGATTTATCATAACTAAATTCGTGCACGCAAAGTTTCTGTTTTTCAGCAGAATCAAATCAACTATCATCGTAGGTTATCCTATATGTCCTACTTGGCACAAACACTAATTAAAACATAAAACCACATCCAAACAGAAGTTAGATGGATTATTTATTCCTAAACACAAGCAAAAACAAAAAACACAAAATAAAATTGGGTTGCCTCCCAACAAGCGCTATCGTTTAACGCCCTTAGCTAGGCATAAAAGCAAGGATAGATCTAGGTATTGCCATCTTTGGTAGGCAATCCATAAGTGGCTCTCATGATAGATTCATATGGTAATTTTCTTTCTTTCTAGGGAAGTGTTCCATACCCTTCTTTAAGGGAAATTGGAATCTAATATTCCCTTCCTTCATATCAATAATTGCACCAATCGTTCTAAGGAAAGGTCTACCAAGAATAATAGGACATGAAGGATTGCAATCTATATCAAGAACGATAAAATCTACGGGCACATAATTCCTATTTGCAACAATAAGAACATCATTAATTCTTCCCATAGGTTTTTTAATAGTGGAATCCGCAAGATGCAAGTTTAGAGAGCAATCATCAAAATCACGGAAATCTAGCAAATCACATAAAGTTTTGGGGATAGTAGAGACACTAGCACCCAAATCACACAAAGCATGAAACTCAAAATCTTTAATTTTAATTTTAATAGTAGGTTCCCACTCATCATAGAGTTTTCTAGGTATAGAAACTTTCAACTCAAGTTTTTCTTCATAGGATTGCATCAAGGCATCAACAATGTGTTCGGTAAAGGCCTTATTTTGACTATAAGCATGAGGAGAATCTAGCACGGATTGCAAGAAGGAAATACAACCAATCAAAGAGCAATTTTCATAATTAAATTCCTTGAGATCCAAAATAGTGGGTTTAGCAACATCACAATTTTTATTTATTTCAATCCCACTTTCATCAATTTCATCATCAAGATCTAGAAACTCCGAATTCTTAGAACGCCTTCTAGGTAAAGGAAGATAATCTTCAGATTCATCAAGATTCATATTGCAAAACAAAGATTTATTGGGGACACATCAATAACTTTTAGATCTTCAGCTTGATTTTCAAAGGGATTGGAAGAACACGCTTTAATAAAAGCATCTTTGGAAGCACGCATCCTAGCGGTTATTTCCTTGCACTCATCAATGGAAATTCTCATGGCTTTGAGAGACTCATTGATATCATGCTTAGGAGGAATAGATCTAAGCTTTAGAGAATCTATTTCAAGAGAAATTCTATCAACGTTCCTAGCCAAATCATCAACTTTCAGCAATTTCTCTTCAAGCAAAGCATTAAAATTCTTTTGTGAATCCATAAACTCTTTAACACTACTCTCAAATTCAGAGGGCATCTTATTAAAATTTCCATAAGAGTCATTGTAGGAATTTCCAATAATTATTAGAAGGATTGCTAGGATAAGGCCTAGGATTAAAATTCCCTCTATAAGAGTTGTTTCCAAAACTATTCCTACCAACAAAATTCACATCCATAGATTCATTATTATTCTCAAGCAAAGTAGATAAAGGCATATCATTGGGATCAAGAGGAGTATTTTTAGGAGCAAACATCTTCATAAGTTCATCCATCTTTTCACTCAAAACATTGATTTCTTCTATAGCATGCACCTTTTTACTAGAAGATCTTTCTGTGTGCCATTGAGAATAATTAGCCATAATATTATCAAGCAATTTGGTAGCATCCCCTAACGTAATTTCCATAAAAGTGCCTCCCGCGGCCGAATCTAAAAGATTTCTAGAAGCAAAATTCAATCCGGCATAAAATTTTGTATGATCATCCATAAATTCAAACCATGAGTAGGGCAATTGCGAAGCATTAATTTCATTCTTTCCCAAGATTGGGCAACATGCTCATGATCAAGTTGTTTAAAATTCATGATATCGTTCCTAAGAGTGATAATCTTAGCGGGAGGAAAATACTTAGAGATAAAAGCATCTTTGCACTTGTTCCAAGAATCAATACTATTTTTAGGCAAAGACGAAAACCAAACTTTAGCACGATCTCTAAGTGAAAATGGAAATAACTTCAATTTGACAATAATGTTATCCGTATCTTTCTTCTTTTGCATATCACACAAATCAACAAAATTGTTTAGATGAGTAGCGGCATCTTCACTAGGAAGGCCGGCGAATTGATCTTTCATAACAAGATTCAACAAAGCGGTATTGATTTCACAAGACTCATCATTATTAAGAGGAGCAATCGGAGTACTAAGGAAATCATTATTATTGGTATTCGAGAAATCACACAATTTGGTTTTATCTTGTGCCATGGCAACAAGTAATCCAACACACAAGAAAACAGAAAGGCGACGGGAAAAAGGAAAACAGGAAAGAGAGGAGGAGATTGGGAAAGAGAGGGCAAATAAAACGGCAAGGGTGAAGTGGGGGAGAGGAAAACGAGAGGTGAATGGCAAATAATGTAATGCGAGAGATAGGGATTGCGATGGGTACTTGGTATGGTTGACTTGCTTGCGTGAGCCTCCCCGGCAACGGCGCCAGAAATTCTTCTTGCTACCTCTTGAGCACTGAGTTGGATTTCCAAGAAGAGGAGAGGATGATGCAGTAAAGTAGCATAAGTATTTCCCTCAGTTTTTGAGAACCAAGGTATCAATCCAGTAGGAGACCATGCACAAGTCCCTCGTACCTACACAAAACGATAGCAACTCGCAACCAATGCTTAGGGGTTGTCAATCCCTTCACGGTCACTTATGAGAGTGAGATCTGGTAGAGATAATATTTTTGGTATTTTCGATAGATAGATGCAAAGTAAAAAGTAAAGGCAAAGTAAAAACAAAGCAAGTAAATAAAGTGATATAGATTGATATGATGAGAATCTACCCGGGGGCCATAGGTTTCACTAGTGGCTTCTCTCAAGAGCATAAGTATTCTACGGTGGGTGAACAAATTACTGTTGAGCAATTGACAGAATTGAGCATAGTTATGAGTATATCTAGGCAATGATCATGTATATAGGCATCACGTCCAAAACAAGTAGATCGAAACTATTCTGCATCTACTACTATTACTCCACTCATCGACCGCTATCCAGCATGCATCTAGAGTATTAAGTAAAAACAGAGTAACGTCGTAAGCAAGATGACATGATGTAGAGGGATAAATTCATGCAATATGATAAAAAATCCATCTTGTTATCCTCGATGGCAACAATACAATACGTGCCTTGCAACTCTTTCTGTCACTGAGTAAGGACACTGCCAGATTGAACCCAAAGCTAAGCACTTCTCCCATTGCAAGAACTACCAATCTAGTTGGCCAAACCAAAAATATAATTCGAAGAGACTTGCAAAGATAACTCAATCATACATAAAAGAATTCAGAGAAGAATCAAATATTTTCCATAGATAATACTGGATCATAAACCCACAATTCATCGGTCTCAACAAACACACCGCACAAAGAAGATTACATCGAATAGATCTCCACGAGAGAGGGGGAGAACATTGTATTGAGATCCAAAAAGAGAGAAGAAGCCATCTAGCTACTAGCTATGGACCCGAAGGTCTGAAGTAAACTACTCACACTTCATCGGAGGGGCTATGGTGATGATAGAAGCCCTCCATGGTGGATGCCCCCTCCGGCGGAGCTCTGGAACAGGCCCCAAGATGGGATCTCGTGGATACAGAAGGTTGCGGCGGTGGAATTAGGTTTTTGGCTCCTGTTCTGATCGTTCGGGGATACGTAGGTATATATAGGAGGAAGGAGTACGTCGGTGGAGCTCCGAGGGGCCCACGAGGTAGGGGGCGCGCCCAGGGGGGCGCCCTCCACCCTCGTGACCTCCTCGGAGGTTTCTTGGAGTAGGGTCCAAGTCTCCTGGATCACGTTCGGTTGGAAAATCACGATCCCAAAGGTTTCATTCCGTTTGGACTCCGTTTGATATTCTGTTTCTTCGAAATACTGAAAAAGGCAAAAAACAACAATTCTGGGTTGGGCCTCCGGTTAATAGGTTAGTCCCAAAAGTAATATAAAAAAAGTGGAAAATAAAGCCCAATATAGTCCAAAACAATAGATAAAGTAGCATGGAGCAATCAAAAATTATAGATATGTTGGAGACGTATCATCCTCTTTCACGGTGGAGGCCACCCACTTGCCTCCTGCTCCGGACATGTTTGGCTGTGTGGAGAAACCGTGAACCAGGGCGCTGGAGCTCGGGGGTGTGGGAGTGGATGCGCAGAGGAGGAAGAAGGTGTGGGTGAAAATGGGGAATCCTTATCCCTTTATAGAGGCGACGAACGATGCGCCTCCCCACCTTCCCATTGAGAATCGCTTATTTCCCAAATACCACGATTGATTGCGCGGTTGGGTTACCCATACCCGTATTGATGGAAATCCCGTGATAAGGGGACATGATCTCTGCTGTGACAAGATGTGCCAAGGAAACCGCCTCGCAATATGTGCTATGTCTGGTTGTGGGAAAACGGTTCGAATAATGACCCGACCGTAGTGTCATGTCACTTTGTCTAAAGTTGTCAGCAGATTATATTTGCGAAGTATCATTCTCTCTACATTGGTGTGTGAAGATCATCTTGCAGATCCGGACACGTACTGAGTGTTCGATAATTATTTTGGAATATTCGGAGATGGAACCCGCCTTGCAATGCCGATGACAAAACTGCATGTCAGACTCATCGTCATTGAAGCCTGGTTCAGGGGCTACTGAGGGAGTCCTGGATTAGGGGGTATCCGGATGGTCGGACTATATACTTCGTCTGGACTATTGTAGCGTGAAGATACAAGACTCAAGACTACGCCCCGTGTCCGGATGGGACTCTCCTTTGCGTGGAAGACAAGCTTGGCGATCCGGATATTATATTTCCTTCCTTGTAACCGACTCCGTGTAAAACCTAGCCCTCTTCGGTGTCTATATAAACCGGAGAGTTTTGTCCTTAGAGGGACAATCAGAATCATACACATCATAGGCTAGCTTCTAGGGTTTAGCCTCTACGATCTCGTGGTAGATCAACTCTTGTACTACTCATATCATCAATATCAATCAAGCAGGAAGTAGGGTTTTACCTCCATCGAGAGGGCCCGAACCTGGGTAAACATTGTGTCCCTTGCCTCTTGTTACCATTATCCTAAGACGCACAGATCGGGACCCCCTACCCGAGATCCGCCGGTTTTGACACCGCACCCGCCCCCAAAGCTCTGCCGCCTCCTTTCTCCAGGCAGCATCATGGGCTTCACAGGCCACCTGGTACCTGGCTTACTCCTCCGCCATCTGCTTCTTGAACGCCACTTGCCTGGCTTTCTCAGCCGGCGGCAACGACTTCCACAGACAAAGATTGTACTGGCCCCAAAATCAATCCAAAGTTGGGGGGTCCGGTGCAACCTCGTCAGGGAGCGCGTAGGGGTCCTCATTGTTGCTAATCTAGTGAGCGTCCTCGGGGGGCGGTGACTCCTCATCGGCGCGTGGGCAGACCGGCGGCGCCATGGCAAAGATTTGAGAGAGAGAGAGATAGAGAGAGAGAGAGAGAGAGAGAGGGCGAGTGAGGGCAGGATGTAGATGAGAATGCAGGCGGGATGATGTGAGCAAGGTAGTTTTTATTAGCGGACGGAATCTAGATCGACGGGGACAGTACACACGCCAGTTGCTGGAATTTACGAGTAGTGTAGTTTGAATTACACACGGTTCCCGCAGGAAAATCCGTGTGTGAACATAATAGCTAGCAGTTTCCTATACAGAACCGTGTCTAATTAATGATCCCTGCCACTCACCTACCAAACCTCGAGCCGCGAGATAGAGTGTCAATCGTGTGGGGGCCGGTTGTCTTGCCAGATCTTTACATTTTATTTTTTGAACACCAGATATTTACATTGTCTGATGATTTTTTAACTAGCACACAAGTACACAAAAATATGATTTTTCAAACCGTTATGGTTAGGCGTTGCATGCAGATGTAGTTCAAATTTGAATTACGGTCATTAAATTGTTAGAAAATCACTTAAATGTCTTTAAAAGGTCAAATGACCCCTAAAATTTTCCAAATTTTCACATGACAGTTGTATTAGTACACGTTAAATGTAGAAAAAAAATTGAAGGCTGTAAGAGGAAGCTATCTCCCGTTCGTCATCAAACATGCATTGTTCCCTCTCGGAACCACGAACCTTCTAGTGAGTTGCTCCGGTTTGTGAGGGGTGTTTGTCCAAACTTTCGTCAAACAGGCCAATTTTTTACCACATCATCTTAGTGGCATGACATTAAATCAAGCAAGGTTTCATGTTTTTCTGATCATTTTTTATTTTTTGGAATTAAAATTCCATGGCACTCCATGCATGTGCCCATGCCTTGAGACCAATATGTTTGAAAATTCCTTCTAATTTACTGCACATGGAATTAACTCGCACACAAGTACACAAAAATATGATTTTTCAAACCTTTTTGGTTAGCTGTTGCATGTAGATGTAGTTCAAATTTGGATTACGGTCATTAAATGGTTAGAAAATGACTTAAATGTACTTAAAAGGTCAAATGACCCCTAAAATTTTCCAAATTTTCACATGACAATTGTATTAGTGCACGTTAAACATAGAAAAAAGATTGAAGGCTGCAAGAGGAAGCCATCTCCCGTTCGTCATCAAACATGCATTGTTCCCTCTCGGAACCACGAACCTTCTGGTGAGTTGCTCCGGTTTGTGAGGGGTGTGTGTCCAAACATTCGTCAAACATGCCAATTTCTTTACCACATCATCTTGGTGGTATGACATTACATCAACCAAGGTTTCATGTTTTTCTGACCATTTTTTATTTTTCTGGAATTAAAATGCCATGGCACTCCATGCATACGTATGCATGTGCCCATGCCTTGAGACCAATATGTTTGAAAATTCCTTCTAATTTGCTGCACATGGAATTAACTCGCACACAAGTACACATATATGATTTTTCAAACCGTTTTGGTTAGGCATTGCATGTAGATGTAGTTCAAATTTGAATTATAGTCATTAAATAGCTAGAAAATCACTTAAATGTCTTTAAAAGGTCAAATGACCCCTAGAATTTTCCAGAATTTTCACATTACAGTTGTAGTAGTGCACGTTGGACGTAGAAAAAACTAAAGGCTGTAAGAGGAAGTTATCTACCTCGCCCACCTTTCTCCCTTCCCCACCCCTTTTCTCCCCGACCACTGATGGTAGCTGGAACTATGTCGGTATTTCCCCGGAGAGGGAGGGATGATGTAGCACAGCGACGGTAGGTATTTTCCTCAGTTATGAAACCAAGGTATCAAACCAGTAGGAGAACCAAGCAACACAACGTAAGCAGCACCTGCACACAAACAACAACACCTTGCAACCCGACGAGTTAAAGGGGTACGGCGCCTCAAGATAAGCAAACGGAGGTGAGGTAAATTGTAGTAGATTGATAGACCGAACGCCAAATAAAATAAATAAAGATAAAATACAGCAAGGTATTTTTGTATTTTTTTTGGTTTAATAGATCTGAATAAAAACGCAAAGGAAAAGTAGATCACAAGGCAAATATATCAGAAAGAAGACCCGAGGGCCATAGGTTTCACTAGTGGCTTCTCTCGAGAAAAATAGCAAACGGTGGGTGAACAAATTAATGTTGGGCAATTGATAGAACTTCAAATAATTATGATGATATCCAGGCAATGATCATTACATAGGCATCACATCCAAGATTAGTAGACCGACTCCTGCTTGCATCTACTACTATTACTCCACACATCGACCGCTATCCAGCATGAATCTAGTGTATTAAGTTCATGGAAAAACGGAGTAATGCAATAAGAACAATGACATGATGTAGACAAGATCCGTTTATCTATATGGCGGTAGATATAGATCTCATCTTTTTATCCTTAGTAGCAACGATACATATGTGTCGGTTCCCTTTCTATCACTGGGATCAAGCACCGTAAGATCGAACCCACTACCGGCACATCTTCCCATTGCAAGATAAGTAGATCAAGTTGGAAAAACAAAACCCAAATATCGGAGAAGAAATACGAGGCTATAAGAGATCATGCATATAAGAGATCAAAGAAACTCAAATAAGTTTCATGGATATAAAAAGATATAACTGATCATAAACTCAAAGTTCATCGGATCCCAACAAACACACCGCAAAAGAGTTACATCATATGGATCTCCAAGAGACCATTGTATTGAGAATTTAGCGAGAGAGAGAGAGAGAGAGAGAGAGAGAGAGAGAGAAAGCCATCTAGCTACTAACTACGGACCCGAAGGTCTACAAAGAACTACTCACGCATCATCAGAGAGGCACCAATGGAAGTGGTGAACCCCTCCATGATGGTGTCTAGATTGAATCTGTTGGTTTTGGACTCTATGGCGGCTGGATGAAGATTTCGTTGATACTTTTAGGGTTTCTAGAATATTGTGGTATTTATAGAGCAAAGAGGCGATCTGGGGGGCACCCGAGGTGGGCACAACCCACCAGCGCGTGCTTGGGCCTCCTGGCGCGCCCTGGTGGGTAGTGCCCCCCTCGAGGCACCCCCAGGTGCAACCAGGGCCCATTGCCTTCTGATGTAGGGTGGAACCCTAGATGGCTGATCTTTCACGAAAGGAGCGGATCCCGCGATGAACACGAAGAACACAAGGGGAAAATGAGGGAAAACACGATAGGAAACACGAGAGAATCATTGAAACCAACAAGATTCGGTCACACATATGCTAGATCCTCAAAACACAAAGATATACACAATCCACGATCAACAAGGGACGATACATAGTGTCATGGAATTGTCACGTCAGATGTCCTAGTGGAAGGACTTAGTCGTAGAGCCATCGCAACTAGGAAGCTTAAAGGGGTTAATCGGGACAAAGGACACGGGGTTTATACTGGTTCAGCCCCGTATGGTGAAGGTAAAAGCCTACGATCCAGTTTTGAGTGGGATTGCTTATGACTCGATTACTAGGGAGCGGAATTGCTTGACCTAGCTCTCGATCTGATGTTACTTGCCCTAAACCGCCGCGGGTCGTCCCTTTATATACAGAGGTCAATGCCCAGCGGCTCACAGGGTCCCGGTCGGCTCATAAACAGTGTCCGGCTCGGTCTCTAACTATTCTTGCCTTACAATACAAGTCATACACATAGGTTTATCTCTACGGGCCTTAAGTCGCCTTTGGGCTTTGGGCCCTTACTGAACCGCCATCTTTGACCTTGGTCTTGGGCTTCAAGAGTACCCATAGGTATAACCCGGCCCCTCCTAGGCGGGTCATACCTAATAGTTATATCCCCAACATTAGGCCCTAGATTGATTTGAACTGGTTCATGTCAATCTTCGATACTTAAGAAAATCTTCTGCTCTTTGCTTATGAAACTTCTGTAACCTGCCATGACGTCATCCTTTGAATTTGCGGTAACTCACCATGACGTCACCTGCCATAAAATGCACATTTTGTCCAATGTATCTCAATGGATCGTTATCTTAATGACCGTCCCGAAAATCGAGGTGCCCTTGTAGTTGGATAACTTATGTTTTTGGCCTCCTTGTTTTTCGCGCCCTTTTAGCGGTTTTTCCTTATAAATAGACCCGACCAGTTCTTTCCTCATTCTCCCTCTTCTTCTTCCTCTCGCACCCCAACTGCCGTTCGAGCTCCGCCGCCGCCGCAGCGTACCTCGTCTCCGTCGACCTTGGCCCCTGCATCGACTTGAATCCGTCTAGAGAACGGAGGCGCCCCTCCGCAACAGATCTGCCACTGTAAGTTTTCCCCTTTCTGCATCTTAGATCCATGCTAGGGTTTCCGAGTTCCTCTGTACACTTCATAGTTCATCTCGGTTTCTTCGTGGTTCTTCTGCCGCAACCTCTTTTGATCCAACAGCAGCATAGAACTCATGCGGTAGCTTTTCGCATCCATTTTTGGCACTAGCAGATCCTTTTTCTTTGTAAATAGGCCTCGTTAGAACGCATGAACTCCTCTCTACCATGTTTTTAGGTCTAGAAAATTTTCTTTTTTGAATAGCCATTTGATCCAAAATAGTAGCTGCAGTTTGTGAAACTTTTTTATGCAACACTTAGGTAAAAACTGTATTTGTTAGATCCACCTAGCCATGGCGACTCTTATCACCGGCTTAAAAAAGAAGGCAGTACTTTAATTGATAATCTTGACCACCCACGATGATTTAGATAATTTTAACTGCTTGTGGAGCCCATGGCGGCTTAAATAATCTTGACATAATTATCCTTATACCATTAGGCCCCTTATAAGCCGCCATCTTGAGTATGCATTGAAATATCTCTCTCCGGCTTAAATTTGAACCGGTAATTTTTACTCTGTCTTAGGCTTTTCGTCCCAATGGCACCAAAAGCACTCACTTCCTGCAACTGGGTAAAATCCATCTTTACAGACAGTACGCTGGATGACTTCGTGAAGACCGGCTATCTGCCAAAGAAGGAAATCATGTCCTATCGTGTTCCTAACCCGGAGGATGAATTTCCTCAACCCAAAACGGGGGAGGTTATTGTTTCCATGGATCACATGAACCGGGGTTTCTCTCCACCCGGCTCAAAATTCTTCAGAGATGTTTTACAGTTCTTTGACCTCTGCCCTCAAGACATCGGACCCAATTCTGTGTCTAACATCTGCAATTTCCAAGTGTTCAGTGAAGTATACCTCAGAGAAGAACCCAACATATTACTCTTCAGAGAATTATTTTACTTGAACCGCCAGAATGAATGCGCCAATGGCCAGAGCTTGGAACTTGGTGGTGTCTCAATCCAACGTCGGAGAGACGTAATTTTTCCTTATGCCAATCCGCTGAGTCATCCCAAAGACTGGAATCAGACATGGTTTTATTGCCAAGACACCTCTCCGGCTACTGAGAACCCTCTGCCCGGTTTTCGTGCTCTACGTCTTGGGTCCAACCAACAGCTTCCTGACAAGATTATAGCGGCCGAATGCAAAACACTTACCCCCACCCTAGCTAAGATCAAAGCTCTTCTAGGGAACAGGTTAACTAGCATCGACTTAGTCCGGGTTTGGCTCGCCTGGCGGGTCATTCCATTTAGCCGCTGCCCCGGCTTAATGTGCACCTACACAGGCAAAAAAGATGACCCTCTGCGGCACAGCCCTAACGACTTGCCTGAAGATGTCATCAACAATATGACGAAGTGTCACACCCTAGCTAGTCATGCATTAGAGTGTCGCATCATGTTTACTCTTTCATCAGAAACTTGAAATGGGGATGACAGAACCCCCAGTCCCCTCTGAAACCAACTAGGGTTACTAAAACAAATTTTCAATGAACCTGAAATGCCCTTCTAAAATGCCCATCATTTTTGCATTGGTTCAGAACCTCTGCCAAAAATGGTGCACACTTTTCTAGGCCATCCTAGGGTTCTTGAGTTAAATCATAACTATTTGAATTTGGGCATTTAAAATAATATAAAATATTTAAATGCTCAAATATCTCCAAACTAAAATGTTTCATGTTGGAAATAATCCAACTATGAGCCAGGAGTAGTTTGGTGAATTTTGGAGTTGCCTAGGTATTTTATTTAATTCAACAAAGTTGCAGTTATATTAAATAAAACAGAAAACAGAAAAAAACTAAAAGGCAGAAGCTTACCTGGGCTCCTCCCTGTTCAGCCCGGCCCAGCTAGCCAGCCCAGCACTGTAGCTCCCCGTCGTCTTCCTCCCCACGCCCCGAAGCTGCTGCGTGCTCGCGCGCGCGCGGCCGCGCGGCCACCTCCTGCTTGCCGACGCCCTCCTGGCCGCGTGGACGACGCCCGCAGCACGTCCCGATCCCCCCTGCTCTCGCTCACTCTCCCCCGTTTCTCCCTCGCTCTCTCTCGCTCTCGGCCGAAGCACACCGTCGCCGCCGTTCGCCTTAGCCACTGCCTCCGGCCACCCCTCGCTCCCCCGAGTAGCTCAGAAGCTCCGCCACAACTCCCTCTTCCTCCCCACCGCTCCACGAGTCCCCGGAAGCCCTGCATCGCCGCCACGTCGCCGTTCCCCTCTTCGGGCTCCGACCACCGTCGCCGACGAATTCGCCGTCTCCAGCGCGTCCCCGAGCCCGCTTCGACGCCCACTGCAACCGCGGTGAGCCCCCGAGCCGTTTCCCCCTCTCCTTCCCCTCGTTCCCTCACCGTAGCTGCATCCCCACCTCGGCCGAACCTCCGCCGTCGCCGAGCTCGCCGTCGACGCAGCTCCGGTGACCATTTGGTCACCCCGGCGAGTCCAACACGTTCGCAAGAACCCGTAGAGCATCCCTAGCGCCTCACTTTGCTCGACTTCGAGCTCCAGCACCAATCCCACGCACGACCGAACCCCGGCGGCCGCAGCCGAGCTCACCGCCGTCAACTCCGGCCACCCCGACCCCAACGGACTCCGCCAAGAGCTGCGGGTCGTCCTCAGCTTCACTCCGGTGGTCGCCACGTTCCATTTGGTGGCCGAAACAACCAAAACCACTATCGCCGCCGCACTGTTGGTCGCCGCCGGCCAGAACTCCGGCGAGCTGACGTGGCCTAGTTAATTAGCCACTAATCCACCACCTACTGACGCTGACAAGTGGGCCCCAGGGGTTAGTCAAAGCTAACCAGCCCGGGGTCAACGCGGGCTTAGCCCCTGGTCACTGACGTGTGGACCCCACACGTCAGGTTTGACCTGAGCCAGCCCTGTTGACCTGCTGATGTCACTGTGATGTCAGGCTGACGCAGTAAATGATATTCTGAATTTAATTTAAATCAGGAAATTCCAGAATATTATTTAAACTTCAAAAATTCATAACTTTTATTCTGTAACTCCAAATTGGACAAATAATATATGAAAAATGATCAGAAAAATCCAATCTATCCATCTGTACTATTTTCATGCATGATCAAACAAGTTAACTTGATGTTTCAATCAGAACAAGAAAAGGCACTTTAAAAGGCCATATTTGAATTTGGAATTTGAATCTTTGATTCAAATTTGCTCAAACACATCTGGTTTTAGTTGCATTAGCCCAACACACTCATATTGCCATGTTTCGTGCATGCATCATATTGTTGCACATTGTTTGGTGATGCCTGTGTATCGTTATCCTTTGCGACAGGATCTGTCCCCGAGGAGTACCGTGATTACCCTAACGAGGAATCGTATCCGTGCAACGAACCATCAGGCAAGCAACCAACCATTTGATCATATCGATACAATCCCATGTTCTCGCTCCTGCTCTCTTTTACTGCATTAAGACAACGCGATTCAAACTGCTGTGTGCTACGGTAGTTGAACCCATTTCCTCTGCATGACCTGTCATTGCCACAGTAACTAGATGAAACCCACTAGCATGTGTAGGAGTTGATTGAGCCATATGTATGTGTTGTTCCTACCTTGCTATGCCTGCTATGCTTAGAGTCGTGTCAGGTCTGGTTCATCTGGGTGATGGGCTAGAGTGAAATGATTATGTCGGTAATGAGAGTGGTGTGGTGAACACGATTTGGTAAAGGTATCGATGAGAGGCCATGTAGGAGTACATGGTGGGTTGTTTCATTGAAGCCGACCTTAAGCACTGAGATCTGTATGTGTGATTTAAGAATCAGCTACTACCATGCATTGGGCCCGAAACCAATGGACCCTCTCGACTTCTTATTCACCCTAGCTCTCCGTCCAGGAGTTGCAAGTAGTTTCTGGTGTTTGTAGCCTACTGGAGGCCGTGGACAGCGCTGACCGTAGGGGTGGGCTGTGATGCGGTAGGTACGTGGCCGGGTGTACCGAATACCCGTTAGGTATCTCGGGAACCCTGTTCACATCGTTCGGGGCCGTATGGGAAACCTCGGCCGGACTCCCTGCGGATGGAACCCGAATAGGCGATAAACCTGGACTGGAAGCTTAGGTGATTAGGTAGGTCGTGGCCGACACCCACGTTGGGCTTCCGCTTGAAGGTTGCCGAGTACATGTCGTGTAAACGACGATAAGTGGTGAGAGCGTGTATGAAGAAGTACACCCCTGCAGGGTTAACATGATCTATTCGAATAGCCGCGTCCGCGGTAAAGGACTACTTGGTTGCCTATACAGTTCATAGACAAGTAAATGGAAACTATTAAAAGCCTCAAGATAAGTGTGAGTGCCGAGGATGGCTCTTCCGTAGGAAGACGGAGGTGGACCCTCGGTAGTGTATTGAAGTGGTGAATGGTGGACTCGTGTGCGCAAAACTATTTCAAATGAAGTATCGTAGGATAGTCTAGCCAAGAGTCAAAGCTGGCTTGCTGCAATAACTCCACCAACCCTTCTTGATACTATGCATGTATGTAGGATCTGATGTAAGTCTTGCTGAGTACCTTTGTACTCATGTTGCTATAATCTACATTTTTACAGAAGACGCTGCAACCCCTTCTGATGGGTTCTATGTAGACGTTGACATCAACGAGTAGGCTAAAGACCCAGGTGGTGACCCTGAGCTTGTGGAGGACCACATAGTATAGCCATGCTTTCCAAGCCTCTTTTATTTTACTAGTTGTCTGTACTCAGACAAGTTACTTCCGCTGTTGGCTTGTATGATTGTATAACTTGTATGTTGGGTCGTGAGACCCGTAACTTTGTGTGTATATTATGTATGGCTCCCTGAGCCTTAAATAAAGTACTTGTGTCGTAGAGTCATGTTGTGATGCTTCGTTGTATTTGCACATATCGAGCATAATGTGTGTATGATTGAAATGCTTGGTATGTGTGGGATCTGACTATCTAGTTGTTTATCTTTAGTAGCCTCTCTTACCGGGAAATGTCTCCTAGTGTTACCGCTGAGCCATGGTAGCTTGCTACTGCTCTGGAACACTTAGGCTGGCCGGCATGTGTCCTTCTTCGTTCCTGTGTCTGTCCCTTCGGGGAAATGTCACGCTTTGAGTACCGGAGTCCTGTTAGCCGCTACAGCCCGGTTTACCGGAGTCCTGCTAGCCCAGTGCTACAGCCCGGACCCACTTGCTGATGACCGACACGTTCGAAGCTGGGTCATGGATGCCTGTCCCTGTAAGTCTGTGCCACTTTGGGTTTACGACTAGTCATGTCAGCCCGGGCTCTTTATCATATGGATGCTAGCGACACTATCATATACGTGAGCCAAAAGGCGCAAACGGTCCCGGGAAAAAGGTAAGACGACACCCGTGGGGATACCGTGCGTGAGGCCGCAAAGTGATATGAGGTGTTACCAGCTAGATCGATGTGACATCGAGTCGGGGTCCTGACACGAAGTCCCTTTTGAACGAGAGCATAGCAGATTGTGGTAAGGTGAGCTTAGCCCCCTTCTGCGAGGCTAACCCGGCTCCAGTGGTAAGTCGCCCATCTGAATAAATTACTTTGGTTTTTTGATGTTTTATCCATACTCATACCTCTGCTAACTCCTACAGGCGGGTGACAAATTCTGGAAGGTCAAATATGACCATGAAGCTGCAAAGAAAGCCAGGAAGGCCAAGAGAGGCGCCAGGAAAGAGGTTGCAAAGTAGAAGGGCAAGAAAGCCACCGCCTCTGACTTGCTTCGGCTAGAAGATTCTTCTGAGTCGGAGGTAGCCCTTGACTCTCTTGGCTCCGTTTTTAACCATCTTATTGACACTGATTATCAGCAGGAGGACACAGGAGCAAGCCATAGCAAGGATGAAGAGGTAACTATCATTTCCTCTGACTCCGAGCATTTGCCAAGACAGAAAATCCACAGAGTAACCCAGAAAGTAAGATTTTCACATCCCTTAGCTTATCAAGATCCTCAATTTCTTTTGAAGTGACAGTTTCATGAGAGCCGAAGGTAGACCCGGACCAACAAGGATGCGGAGCTCTCCTCCGGCTTGCCAAACACCCCAAGGAAGCGCCGGAACGAGGTCACCTCTTATTTAAATCTCTTTTATCCTTTGGCGGGTCTCACTCGTCAACCACTCAATTCTTCTGAATCGGATTATCAGGAAACCTCCCCTTCCTCTGGGGACTCAATGCAGTCCAATCTACCTGCTTTCAAGACCGCTCCAGGGTAATGATAACCTGCTTATCTTGTATTCATTTCAATTCGTTTATATTTGCACTAACCTTTTGGTTTTATACAGTGGAAAAGCAATGCCCAGTAAAAGGGTGAAGAAGACCAGGCCGGACGAAGAACAATCCTTAATGAGCCAGAACTTGGAACGACTGCCCCTGAAACTTCAACTCATGAGCCGCCACCTGAGCCGGCTCAAGACACACCAACTCCAACTATTGACCCGCCTGCCGAGCGAGCCGCCGATGGCTCAGAAAACCCGAAAGCTCCTAGCCCGGTCAGGACGGATGATCCTCAATACCATGGTGTCGAAATCACCAAGACCAGTTTTGCTGAGCCAGGGAGGCCGAACGTGCTGGCCAAGTGTTCCGCCAAGGAGGAGCTTCTGGAACACCGCCGGGTCAAGCTTGATGTCGCTGACTATACTCACATGAGTATTGGAGAAGTCTTTTCTGGCTATATGAGCCAAGTGCACAGCAGCCGTGACATCAAAATTGACATGGTGAAGCAGATGCACCAGAAATTTGAGGTACAATCCATTCTCTGTACTCATTTATCCTTACTTATGCCAGCCCTCAAATATATTGCTATGATGAATACACTGTAGACTTAGAAACAAACTTCATGACATTAGTAACATATTTGGATAGAATATATAAGAAATCCGTCTTACTCCGTAGTCCCCAAGGGGCGGCTTAACCAGCATGGTTGAGCCGGTCCTTCATATGGTTGTATAGAATAAAATACTTAAAAAGCTTGAACAACAATATGCATTAGCCCCCAAGTGCCAAGTACTGTTTCTTGCAAAGTGCTTGGGACTTACTATCATGAACCACCACTTTAAGTAAAATTCTTCTGTAGACATTAGCCCCCAAGTGCCAAGTGTTTTTGCTTGCAAAAGGCTTGGGACTTAATATTGCATCATGATTGTCCTGATTTTGACCTGATATTTGTATAGGCTGCCACTAGTCAACTTGAATCAGAAGTGTCTGATCTGAAGAATTGCCTTGAGGCCCAAGACATGGAAACCCAAAGAGCTGATTCCAAGTTTAAATTCAGCATTTTTGAAAAATAAAAATTAAAGAAAAACTTCGAAATGGAGAAAAAGGCCTGGGCTGATGAAAAAATTGCATTGATTAATCGAGCTGAGAAGGCAGAGGTGGCTCTTGAAGAGGCAACCGGTGAATTATCCGGCTTAAAACGCCATGTCTCTCAGATGGTCTCAGCGATCTTTGATAAGTCGTCCTACAAGTGTTAAATACTTGAACCTTTCAATTGATCATATAAATTGGAATTGACTCACCTGACAATGTTTGTGTAGGCCCCAGGAGTTCAAATCTGAACCAAGATATGCTGATCAAACTGAAGGCGGTTTATACGCTGGTGGAACAACTGTACACCGGGTCTCCGCATGCCTTAGCCTCGGTGGCACCGTCCAATGAAGTGCCCACACTCCTGGTAGATGTATTAAAGAAACTTTCTATGCTACCCTGGCAATTCACCGAACTGAGGTGATCGTCTATGAGAGCCGGAGTTGTGGCTGCCTTAAGTCGGGCCAAAGCTTAGCTACCGGAGTTAGACCTGGCTGACCTCGCCACTGGTTATCCAAGCTTTAAGGAGGATGGCACTCCCTTTGAGCAGGAAGACTTCGCTGCTTGTGTGAAGGAGATACGCCCTGCGGCCACCCTAATAGCTGATGAAGCAGATCTCTCCAAGTACCAGTCGGGCTATGACGCGGAGAACCAGAGAATTCCAACACCTCATTACAAAGTGACCAGTCTGATCCCTCCACTCCGTAAGCATACCTTTGCCCCTGAAGTTAACCCGGCCGGACTAATTGATGATGAAGTTGAATTTGAAGCTTTTAATGGCACTGACTGGTCATCATCAACCTTCCAGGAAAGGGAACGGGGCGAAGAAGCTGAGATGGCTAACCCAGACGCTTCAGGCCAACACGAGAGTTAATCTGCCGTGGCGGCTCATACCTGTGATGCGCTAAAAAACAATATGTATCATTTGGACTCGAGGAGTCGTGTAATAGAGTAGAAATAACTTTGCTTTTGTCATGCCATCATGCACGTTTTTGGTGCTCAATATTATTAAGCCGCCATATTATGTTCACCCATCTTATACTTATTATCTGCTTTTCCTTATGCTTGACCATGCCTTTTAACTATCCTGCACATAGAAATAGATCACAAGATCCCTTGGCGGCTTACCGCTGGGCGGGTAATAATATCTTGACATCTTACTATGAAGAAAGAATCACAGATAAGCCTGTTGTAACATATAGTATTGAAACACAACTATAATCTCATACATGTGATCTTTCAATTTGCACTGTCGGCTTATATGACCGCAACAGTAAGGGTGATAACCCCATCCTTGGAAACCAACGCTTCCAAAGGTATGATGATTCTTATATATTGGCGACTTATGAGCCAAAATCAAGCCGGGTTAAAGTTAACCACACTTGTACTTTTAAATCTCAAAAAAGTATCAAGTCAAATAAAGGCTGCTTTCAAAGAAAACTTAAACCAAATAGAATGTAAGAAATTCAAGGCTTCTGATTCGAATACGATTAGTAAATCGTTCCAAAGGGGTTAAGCTAGGATTCAAATATGATCATGTAGCCCCAGTGGCTTTGGCGTTGCGCCGATCAAGAGGGTACCGACAGCTATGTTCTCTTTGGTTCGAATGCGACCTATGTTTGAACAGGAAGCCCCCTAATGACCTTGAGAGTTTTTAATGACTCTGATTCAAATACGATCAAAGTTGGTTCCCAAAAGGGGTTGAGCTATGATTCGAATATGATCAAGAAGCTTCCTAATGAGCTCGGCAGAGTGCCAATCAAGAGGATACCGACAGCTATGTTCTCTTTGGTTCAAATACGACCTATGTTTGAACAGGAAGGCCCCTAATGATCATAAGGTTTAACGGCTAGATTTGAATACGATCATAAGCCGGATCAAACGGGTCAAGCTAGATTCGGATAGATCAACCCCCAAGTGATCATTTGAGATGACAATGACAATGATAATGACATATTACCTTTGAGTATGAAAAAAGGACAGAGGTCCTGCTTTATTATTTATCATAATATATACATTGTCAAAATATGTACATGATGAGAGCCGGTGGCTCAAGTGTAGTAAGGCCAAAGATGAGCGATATTGCACGACCGGCGGGTCTCCTGCTCCGACTTGCGTGAGTCTTTGTGCTCTCGAATATCAATAAGGTAGTATGACCCATTGTTCAAGTTCTTACTGACCACAAAGGGCCCTTCCCAAGTTGGGGATAACTTGTGTGCATCGGTTTGATCCCGTATGAGCCGGAGCATCAAATCACCTTCCTGAAAGGTTCTCGACTTAACTCGGCGGCTGTGTTAGCGGCGCAGGTCCTGTTGGTAAATCACCGAGCGAGCTTCTACCAAGTCATGCTTTTCATCTAACAGGTCAAGGGCATCCTGACGCGCTTGTTCATTGTCCGCCTCAACATAAGCCGCCACACGGGGCAAGTCATGATAGATGTCATTGGGGAGAACCGCATAGCTCCGTAAGCCATGAAGAAAGGCGTATAACCCGTAGACCTGTTAGGAGTAGTATTGATGCTCCATATCACAGAGGGTAACTCCTCAACCCAACAACCCGGCGTTCGTTGCAGAGGGACCAAAAGCCGGGGCTTGATGCCTTTCAAGATTTCCTGATTTGCTCTCTCAGCTTGACCATTGGATTGGGGGTGAGCCACTGATGAAACATCAAGCCGAATATGCTCACATTGACAAAATTCTTCCATGGCGCCTTTAGACAGATTAGTACCATTGTCAGTTATAATGCAGCGTGGAAAGCCAAAGCGAAATATCACCTTCTTCATGAACTGAACCGCCGTGGGTGCATCACACTTACTAACTGGCTCTGCTTCAACCCACTTTGTAAATTTGTCAACCGCCACCAAGAGGTGGGTCTTTTTATCCTTGGACCTTTTGAAAGGCCCAAGCATGTCAAGCCCCAGACTGCAAACGACCAAGTAATTGGAATAATCCTCAACTCTTGAGCCGGCATGTGAGCACGTCTTGAGAACTTCTGACAACCGTCACATTTACTCACCAGGCCCTCTGCATCAGCATGAGCCGTCAGCCAATAAAATCCATGACGGAAAGCCTTGGCCACAAGGGATTTTGACCCGACTTGATGGCCACAATCCCCTTCATGAATCTCACATAGAAGTTCTTGGCCTTCTTCAGGAGAGACACAACGCTGAAACGCCCCAGTGACACTGCAATGATGCAACTCGCCATTGGCAATTGTCATTGACTTGGAATGCCGGGTTATCTGCCTGGCCAAGGTTTGATCCTCAGGCAACTCTCCCTGGGTCATGTAAGCCAAGTATGGCACTGTCCAATCTGGGATGACGTGAAGAGACGCCACCAACTATGCCTCCGGGTCAGGAACAGCCAAGTCTTCCTCAGTAGGTAACTTGACAGAAGGGTTATTCAAAATATCCAAGAAATATTAGGCGGCATCGGCTTACGCTGAGAACCCAGCCGGCTTAAGGCATCAGCTGCCTCATTCTTTCTGCGGTCAATATGCTCCATGTGGTAACCCTTGAAATGTCCAGCAATGCCATCAACTTCTTGGCGATAAGCCGCCATGAGAGGATCCTTGGAATCCCACTTGCCTGATACTTGTTGAGCCACCAAATCTGAGTCGCCAAAGCACCTTACCCATCCGAAGACCATGGAGTAAGGCCTCATACTTAGCTGCATTATTAGAACAGGGAAACATCAACCGTAGCACATAACAAAATTTGTCACCTCGAGGGGAAGCTAAAACAACTCCAGCCCCCGAGCCCTCCAATTGCCTGGACCCATCAAAGTGAATAGTCCAATACGTGTTGTCTGGCTTCTCTTCAGGCATCTGCAGTTCAGTTTAATCGTTGATGAAGTCCACCAGTGCTTGAGACTTGATAGCAGTGCATGGTACATACTTTAAACCATGAGGTCCAAGTTGAATGGCCCACTTGGCGACTCGTCCTGTGGTCTCTCTATTTTGGATGATATCTCCTAAAGGAGCAGAACTGACCACAGTGATGCGATGACCCTGGAAATATTGCTTAAGCTTCCGGCTTGCCACGAATACCCCATAAACGAGTTTCTGCCAATGTGGATACCTTTTCTTGGACTCAATAAGCACCTCACTGATATAATATACCAGTCGTTGAACCGGATGCTCTTTGCCAGCCTCCTTACGCTCCACCACGATGGCCACACTGACAGCCCGCGTGTTAGCAGCCACATATAATAATAATGGCTCCTTATCAATGGGAGCAACAAGGACCAGTGGCTCAGCTAGTTGTCTCTTCAAATCTTCAAAGGCAGCGTTAGCAGCATCACTCCAGACAAAGTTATTTGTTTTCTTCATCATTTGATACAGTGGTATTGCCTTCTCACCTAACCGGCCTAGGGCAGCGATACGACCTGCCAAACGCTGAACACCATTGATGCACGCCGGCTTAGCCAGAGAGGTGATTGCCTTGATCTTTTCCGGGTTAGCCTCGATGCCCTTGTTAGAAACCAGAAAACCCCAAAGCTTGCCTACAGGCACGCCAAAAACACACTTGGATGGGTTAAGCATCATCTTCAAGACCCGAAGATTGTCAAAAGTGTCCTTCAGATCATCTATCAAGGTCTCCTTCTCTCTGGATTTCACCACAATGTCGTCCACATAAGCATGAACATTACGCCCAATCTGATTATGAAGACAATTCTGCACACACCGCTGGTAAGTCGCCTGGGCACACTTGAGCCCAAAAGGCATAGACACATAGCAGAAGGCTCCAAACAGAGTAATGAACACCGTCTTCTCCTAGTCCTTAACTGCCATCTTGATCTAATGATAACAGAATAAGCATCCAAAAATCTCAAACGCTCACAACCCGCCGTAGCATCAATAGTTTGATTAATACGAGGGAGAGGGAAGGGATCAGTCGGACAACCTTTGTTTAAGTCCGTACAATCCACACACATACGCCAAGTTCCATTCTTATTAACCAAAAGCACCGGGTTAGCCAACCACTCTGGATGAAAAACTTCAACAATGAACCCGGCCGACAAGAGCCGGGCTACTTCCTCACTGATGCCTTACGCCTCTCCTCATTGAACCGCCGAAGAAACTGCTTGACCGGCTTAAATTTTGGATCAATATTAAGAGTGTGCTCAGCGAGTTCTCTCGGTACACCCGGCATGTCAGAAGGTTTCCATGCAAAGATGTCCCGGTTCTCAAGGATGAACTTGATGAGTGCGCTTTCCTATTTGGGATCCAGATTGGCACTGATACTGAACTGCTTAGATGAGTCGCCTGGAACAAAGTCAACAAGCTTAGTATCATCGGCCGACTTAAACTTCATGACCGGCTCATGCTTTGTTGTTGGATTTTTCAAAGACATCATATCTGTCGGGTCAACATTGTCCTTGTAGAACTTCAACTCTTTTGTCGCACAAATAGATTCAGCATACGCGGCATCACCTTCCTCACATTCCAAGGCTATCTTCCTATTCCTATGCACTGTGATGGTGCCTTTATGACCCAGCATCTTGAGCTACAAATAAACATAACACGGCCTCGCCATGAACTTGGCATAAGTCGGCCACCCAAAGAGGGCGTGATACGGGCTCTTGATTTTGACCACCTCAAAGGTTAACTTCTCAGCCCTAGAATCATGTTCATCTCCAAAGGCCACTTCTAGCTCAATCTTACCCACTGGGTATGCTGACTTACCAAGAACCACTCCATGAAAAACAGTGTTGGAAGTCTTGAGATTTTTGTTAGTCAAACCCATGCGGCGAAAGGTCTCATAATAGAGGATATTAATGTTGCTGCCTCCATCCATGAGTACTTTAGTGAACTTGTATCCACCAACCTGAGGTGCTACCACCAAGGCCAAGTGACCCGGATTATCAACCCGGGGAGGGTGATCTTCCCTACTCCATAGAATAGGCTGCTCGGACCATCTCAAATAATGAGGAACTGTCGGCTCAACAGCGTTCACAGCCCTCTTATGAAGCTTATGGTCTTGTTTACACAAACTGGTGGCGAACACATGATATTGTCCACTATTCAGCTGCTTTGGATGGCTCTGGTATCCACCCTGCTACTGCTGCTGCTGCTGACCACCCTGGCCAGATTGCTGGTTATAACCACCTTGATTACCCTGAGGATTGGAATTTGAACCGCTGCCCGGGCCATGAAAGCCGCCGCCACCTGAGTCGTGGCCCTGCCCATGATTACCGTCGAACATGTTTGAATTCTTGAAAGCCTTCATGATCATACAGTCCTTCCATAGGTGAGTGGTCGGCTTCTGCTGAGTGCCATGCCTTGGACAGGGCTCATTTAGTAACTGCTCAAGCGTGGGGCTTGACCCGCTGGACCAGGGAGGTGGTCTCCCCTTACGTCGTTGATTGTTGCCCTGTGCATTGGTGTTAGCCACAAATTCCAAGCTACCATCAGCCTTACGTTTATTACCTCCTTGATTAGCCAGGTTATGCTGAGGGCCCTTGCCGTTTCCATTCTTTTTCCCTTCCCTGTCTTTTCATCATCAGACTCGGGATCCTTAGTACTATCAGAGTTGGCGTACTTGACCAGAGCCGCCATCAGCTGACCCATGTCATCACAATCGCGCTTGAGCCGCCCTAACATCATCTTCAGAGGTAAAAAACGGCAATTTTTCTCCAACATTAAGACTGCAGAGCCGGCATCCATCTTATTAGACGAATGTATTATAGCCTTGACCCGGCGCACCCAATGGGTCGTGGACTCACCCTCCTCCTGCTTGCAATTAGTCAAATCCACAATTGACATGGGCTTCTTGCATGTATCTTTGAAGCCTGAATGAACCAGGCTATTAACTCTGCCCATGACCGATGGAATTAGGCGGCAGCCCCTTCAACCAAGTGCGGGCAGTCCCATCCAACATCATGGTGAAGTACTTGGCCATCGCAACGTCACTAACCTTCAGTAACTCCATAGCCATCTCATAGCTTTCAATCCACGCCCCAGGCTGTAAGTCAGTCGTATAATTAGGCACATTTCTGGGCCCTTTGAAATCCTTGGGTAAACGCTCGTTACGCAGAGCCGGCACCAGACAGGGGACACCTCCGGTCCTAGTGGTCATGCCTGCCTCAATAGAAGTCGTCGGATAAACCGGAAAAGGCTGGTAAGCCGCCAGCTCACCAGGCAAGCTCGCGAGGAGGCGGAGAGATCAAGGTAGGGAGTACCTCGCGAGGTGCTCGTGACATAAGCCATGACGATCGAGACCAGGCGGACGCCAGCCAGCGCAGTGTCCTCGTTTCCCCTTTGGGGCAAAGGGGGCAAGCGCAGGCGCGGAGTACCGAGGCGTCAAGCAAAGGTTTCCCTATCGGTGCAGCGAGACCAAGACCAGCAGGACGGCAGGATGGAGATCACCGTGGAGCCCAGGACGCGTCATCGCCAGTGCCTTTGGCAGTCGAAGACCAACTTTAGTCAGGATAGCTTGTACTCGTTGTCCCCCTTCAAAATGGCCGTTGTTGGCTCCCTTCCCGCTCAATATTTGGGAAGAGGACCAGGGCCCCTATAAATAGAGATAGCCACCACCGTAGAGAGCGGATGATCCAGAAGAGATTGGACCGAGAGCTGATCGAATCCATCCCAATTAGAACACCGCACCAGCTCAAGAACACCCCTCGCGAGGCTGTTCTTCCTCTATACTATTCATCATCAGCCCCAGAGGCAATCCACCACACCACACACTGGATTAGGGTATTACACCACAACGGTGGCCCGAACCAATATAAACCTCTTTCCCTTGTGTTGTTCATCGTGTAGCTTAGATTCACGGCAAGGTTTTGGGACGTGGATCGGTAGGGAGAAGTTCTTCGTGCGCACCCCAGAGTTCAAACCTTAAGGGTTTTGCCGGAACCCGATATCCGACAATTTGGTCGAGTTCTTCCTCCTTTTGCTGACACGTGGGACATCCAGCATCCTGGTCGTGTCGTGCAAGAAAATGGAGTGGTAGTTGAAGCCACGTGATGTGCATCTTGGGTTAAACTGTAAATAGAATCTTACTACTCTTGAGTAACTCCAAAATCGGCCACCGAAGATCTTTATTGGATTTGTTTTTCATCACTAGCACGTCAAGGTGAAAGATGTGCAGGTTCAGTGGGTCCTCTTGTGTTTTCACTGACATGTGGGACCGCATGTGAGCAAATAGACACTGCGCGCGTCTGCTGGCTGGATAAAAAGAGAGATGAAGGAGGGCTGAGCATGGACTCCAGGAAATTTGTTCTACATAACCAGCACCTTGGATATAGGCTCAATATAGTGGGGTGGCATGGGCCATAACTAGCATTCACATCTACCAGTACGACACACGCCACCCACAAGAGTCCCATCCAACACCAATTTTCTTGGAGTCCATGCCACAACCATCTCTTCTCCCTCCTGTTTTCTCAGCCATCGCACGGTGGGAGGGGTGGGGGTTTGCCGATAGTCGGTTTGCTCAACTGCGGTCCCACTTGTAAGTGAAAATGCAACGCAGCATGCATTCCCCTTGAGCGGCGTGCCGGACCAACCGTGTGGGGGTGCGACGTACGCGAACACGGCAGGATTTTCCTTTTGAACTTGTAACTTGTAAAATTTGGTTCTGCTCCATGGCGCGATCGATAGATAGAAATAACGATTTTCCCTAGAGTAATGAGAAGTTTGGTTCTAGCACGGTTCATGCATGGAGTACGTACGAAGATTCTGAAGTTAATGCGAAAGGTAAGGTAATTACTAGTAGTACAATATACTACTACATGGATTTGACAAAAAGACAAAGATACATACGGATCAATCAACAACATCCTCACGCCCTAGTGCATCGGGTCACCAACCGACGTGTGAGGAGCAGCGGTGTTGGCGGCAAGCTCAAGGTGCTTTTGAACAATGTCGTCCAGGGTTTCCATATGGGTGAAGATGGCCAGCGACCTATCGCACTCCTCTGGCATGTAGTAGTCCTTGTGGATGATTTGCGCGTAGACGTGGGTGATTATGTCGACGGTGTCTTGCTGCGCCAGGCGCTTCGGGCGAGCGCGACCTCGAGGTGGACTTTCTTCGGCGCGACAGTGGGCAGTTGCAGGGCCACCAGTGCGTCGAAGAGGTTGTCACCATAGAGGCCGATCAGTGTGGCGGGCATCGCAGAGCCTGGGCACATGGGCTGGAGGCGTATGTCAAGGTCGTCCGTGAGCTTCTTGACGACGATGAACTTGTCGAGGAAGCCGATGAGGACCTTGTCGAACAAGGAGAAGATGCTGTCGCCCAAGCGGCCTCTCGCCCTGGCGGCCTCAAGAATGACCTAGAGACGTTCCTTGGTGCCGGGCCGTAGGCCGGCATCGTTGACCATCTCTCACAGTCGGCTGATGCTCGCGCTCATCGCCTCCATGAGTCTAGCTTCTAGTCAACTGATCTTGCGATTGGAGTGATCACTCCTGGCCTTGGTTACGGTGTGTAGGTGCATAGGATTTCGTAGATTGGACTGGCGGGGAGCCTTTATATGGGCAGACTGTGTTGCATTCTCGTGTGTGTTGGCCATCTACTCCTCGGCCCTCTACTGCACCTGCCTTTGGCTGTATGACAGGTGGGCTAGCCACCTATTGGGCCCATGTGTCATTCACCCAAACGCAGGTGCAGTAGTCAATGAAAGCCTGCGTCACCTCCCGTCCCAAAACACTAGGCATGGTACATTAACTCCCTCCTCGTTTCTTATTTCGAGACATAATCAACCAATGAGAGATGTGGGCCGTGCATCCTTTCAATGACTTGAGACTACCAAACATGGACATGCAGTGGTTAGTTCATTGCATGGAATCCTATTAATTAGCAAAAAGACAATTAAGTTTCTCTCCTTTCCCCTTCGTCTTGGTCACGGTGCACAACCTAAGAGCATGGTTAATAGGATAAGCCAGCTGCGCTATATTATGTTGCCATGTCATATAGGCCATCACTTGTACCACTCATACAATAAGGTTCTATAAGGGCTGGGCTGTAAGAGTACTACTTTTTCTCATCTTCTTCTCTCTTTCTCAATATTTATTGTATATCGCCTAGGAATCCGCATATACGCTAGGCTCTTGCATGAGAGCCCACTCCTCTTTTTCACTTGCTCTAAGATGACTTAGACTAGCCATAGTGGAGTAACTCCAGCAGTAACATCGAGTCCAACTCAACAAATTTGCTATGTGGCAATGAGTTAATGATGAGAGAGGTAGTTTGAGTAACTTAGCTAGTTAATGTGACATCACATGTCCCAATGCAATATGAGTCTATAACATAATAAATGAGGCTTTGCATGTTACCATACTTATGTTACTACCCACTATGAAAGGTAGTAACATAGTTTAGGGATATGTGTATGTTACTAGTATATGTTTCTCTTCGTTGTGGCTAGTCATACACCTAGACGGAGGGAGTAGTCTCAAGTCATTGGATGCATACACACCCCACGTCTCGTATTGGGTGATTTCTTTTTTCGTGGCAAAAAACAGTGAACGCGGTGGGTAGTTAATGCACCACGCCTAAAAGTTTTGGGATTACTATTTGGTTTTCGTAACGTGACTAATGCACCAGTACGGAGGGAGTACAATAGTAGTCTTTGTTTTCAATTTTTTGTTGGTAGCTTGCAAACCTGAGCGGTCGGTGAGTACAATAGTAGTCTGATTGATGAGACTTCAGATTTGAGCCATCTACCGGAAGGAATAAAACAATACACAATGTATTTATTTACAGAGGGAGTAGTAAATTTTTTGTGCACTTTGTCTAATTCACATCTAGATGTTTTCCAAGGATGTCACATCTAATCTCCCACAAATAACGTAGCAACAAGGAACAAGAAAAAGGTGAGACAAGAAAAAAATAGGCCACAAACATAGTGGACATCAGGTTAGATGTGACATAACTATGTCACATCTAGATGTGTCCTAGATAGACCCTTTTTTGTGACATGCATTACTAGATATTGCTAGTCAAATACTAAATCCAGATGGACGTGGTAGTACTACTAAATCCGACGGTGGTGCTAGTACTAGTAGTAGTACTACCAATGTAGTAGCACTGTACTACCTGTATGTCAAATTATTACGTGTTGCTCGTCGCAGTGAAGTGACAAGACCCTGCGCCGGAGATGACACCTGAGTATAGGCACCATGTTCGGCATAACATAGTCAGCCTCACCGTCTGCAGTAACTATCATCATGGCTGTGGAGCTAGCCTACTTACAACTAGCCGTGTTGGACATAATTTCCCATGCGTAGATGCCCGTGCATTGCACGGAACACCAAGATTGGGGGTGGACGGCGCCGGCAGCGGCCATTGCGCCAGATTTTTCCATGGCCTTCTAGATGTGGTGGCGAGGAGATAAGGTTGATTGTGAGAGATAAGGAGTTGTTTGTAAACAGGGAACAAGTGCAGGCATCTTTTTGCAAAACTGAAGAAGTTTGGTTTGTATGCATCAGATCTAGATCCGACGGCTATTGGTGAAAGATGGCAGGCACAACATCATCACCAACCCAAGACCTCTTTGATTCACAGGATTTTGAAAATGCAGGAATAGGACACGACAATATTACAAGTTTCAAACTGATGTTACAAATGTTAGGAGTAATGCTGCATCTACGAAGAGGGAATCTGGGAAGTTTATGTAAGAATTTTCTTTACTTAGGTGGATACAACATTATCGTACAAACTAAAATCCACCGCCCTGACAAGTTACTAATGGGCAAATAAATTTTCGAGTCTCTGGCCACTTGATGTTTCAAAAACAAATTCAGCTTATGTGGAGACTTTGTCATTTAGGCTTAGACGCTTGCAGTCATTAGCACGCCATTCATTGTTGCGCCAGAGAACGCCAAACCTCATTACCTTGAGCACACTTGCCCCCAGAACAAAGAACTTGGCCAATTTAATCTCAGATGTGCTGCCTCGATAGTCGATCAAATCAATTTCTATAAGATGGAGATCAAGGCATTCGATGAGATTGTTATAGTGCGGCACATTTTTCACTTTCAGGTCTTTTTTTATCTGCAAAAGAAGAGAACATATTAGAGCAGCTGGCCGTATAAGATTGTCGTGTCATGAAGAGGTACCAATATCATTAGCTCATACGATAGGGTTGGCTGGCTAGTTATATTTTTTCACTCTCTCTCTCTCTTTCTCTTTCCTCTCATTTACCTAGGAGCACGTGAAGAGCTTGGGCATTTGTTGCCTTCCACTATGTGGACGATGGCATATTTCTCAAAAGTATGCACATAATACGCATCGATGTCAAATCAAAAGATTTTGGCACCGCTCTCACGATGTGAGAGAGTTGGCACCGCTGTGCACACAGACCCACATGTATAAACAAATCAATCAAACCAACTACACAAGCCTCTCACTCTCCCAAACAAGTGTTTTTTATTGCCTCAGTCCTCTCTCTCTATCTCTCCCACCCAAGTGTTTTTTCATTGCATGAGTTAATTTGGCACTGGAGCAAAGTAGGTGATCCAGATTGGGGCAACAGGTGAGCAATGGAGGGGCATCGACACCAAATGCATCACAAGTCAATTTGTCACATGTTTTGGCCTACATAGTGGAGGGCTGTTATAGCCCACTTTTGTACTACCTCGCATTTAGTCTAAAATTTTGACCATAGATTTACCTAATAAAATGCCAATGCATGTCACAAAAAATTATACCATTTGAAATTATGTTCAAATACGAATCCAACGATATAATTTTTAGTGACATGCATTAACATTTTGTCAGTTAAATATATGGTCAAATTTTGATACTACAAAATAGGAAGAGTAAACTAGGACGGAGGTAGTACTTGCTCTTAGGGTAACCATAGAGTTACTAGTCTAAGTTACTTTCCACTATGACTAGCCTAGACTACTATAGTAGTACAACAAAAAAACAATGTAGGTGATCACGTGAGAAAAAATACTAAAAACATTTCTTTCGGTGTAGTGCGTAGATGCAGTATTGAACACTACACTTGTCATCGTAATTTGGGAAAATTACGAAAAAAGTGAGCTACGTTGTGATTAACATTTACTAATAGGAAAGAAGTTTCACCTCGGTGAGTAGCTTCTCCGTGCACGGAAAGCATGTAAGGAATCCAACAACTTGATCCAGATTTGGGCCGATAGATTTTATTGCCAAGATCTTCACTGTGCGCATAGACTAGGTCAAGCTTGTGCGAATCATTTACTGGAAGATGGACGTAAATACTTCAAGAAGAAATTTAAAAATGTGAATTTCAAGAAGAAGGAGAAGAAGATGAGTGTTGTACCTGAACGATTACGGATCCAATAAAGAGTTCGGAGAATTTGGCACATGAGTACACCAACGCTGTCAATTTCGGCGTGTCAATGACCTTGATTTTTGTTGGACCTTGTAGATTAGATACAAGCAATCTCTCAAGGAAAGGCGCATTCTCAATGACCATAACATGGAACAGCTGGAGTGATCTCTTCCCAATTGATGTCTTGTTGCGGGGCTAGCAAGACACAAAAATCCGTCGAAGATTCGTCGAGGCGATGTGGAGGCTAACGAACCCGTGGATCTGCTCAAGATGAAGGTACTCGAGCACAGTACAACTGCGGAGCAGGTGCTCCATCGCCTACTTCGAGATGCCAACATCGAAGAGGTCGAGCTACTTGAGTTGAGGGAGACGAAGGGCGGGCGCGACATTAATCTGGGGAAGATAGCAGGAGCTGAAGCTGGCGCGGCGCAGCGCTGGTGTGAGGCGGAGCGCGGACGGCGGCAGAGAGCGACATCGTCCAGCTTCAAAGTTGAGCTCCTCGAGCTGATCTAGGGTGGGGGACAAGAACCACACGTCGAACTTGTCTTGGACCTTGCAGTTGGTACTGAACATGCGGATGTCATGGCGTCTGGCTAGCCCAGGGTGCGATGAAAGGATCATGGAGACTGCGGCCATGCGTTTGCAATCCCCGTCGTAGAGGCAGCTGTCGACGGTGAGGTTGAGGGGGACGCGGCGCCAGAGGGGGCGCCACCACCGGGAGAGTAGGGCGGTCTGCACGGAAGATTTTTTGGGGAGGAGGCCGATGATGATGAGCAGCATGTCGTCGAGGAGGCAGCTGATGAAGTCCAGGCTCGCTGGATGTGGTTTTGGCTCGAGCCTCCTCCACTTGTTGGCTACCTCGCTGTCCATCTCAACAGGGAGCGACGCCGGTGTACACGTGTGCTGGTCTGTGTTGTGTGCTGGCCTGCTGGGTGTGCGCGAGTGCGTCCTTCTGTGCATACTGCCGCGCAGTGGTGAATTGTGCGCGAGTGCGTCCTTCACGCGGAAGAAGTGTGTCCTTAATGTGCCCTCAATTTACTAGCGTGTGGGGTGCTACCCCAAGTGGTTTCAACTTTGTTTACTTCACCGCGTGTCAGATGGGCCTCTAGTTTACTTATTTTCACCCACTGCCACATGGGCCATCACACGAAGATAGAGAACACGAGCTGACAAGGCAGCATGTGGACTGATTGACCGGTCAACTAAACAATATACGGAGCTATACGCTGACACAGTGAGCGTATAATCCGTCGGTATAGAGAGTTCGAGTGAGAGGGGAGGCCCGTGAGAGATAGCAGAGAGAGAGAGAGAGCTACTCCCTCCGTTTGAGAATGTAGTGCCAACAATTTTTTTAAAGTCAAACTTTTGAAAGTTTGACCAAGTTTATAAAGAAATTACATATATCTACTATAAGATATATGATAGTATGAAGTAAGTACATGTTATGATGAATCTAATGATGGTTCCAGATGTAAATGTTTTTCTCCACATATACCTGGTCAAACTTTTCTGAGGTTTGACTTTTCAAAACATCCATATGCTTATGGACGTGAGAGAGTCCCTAACTAGAGAGAGAGAGAGAGAGAGAGAGAGAGAGAGAGTGTGTGTGTGTGTGAAACAGAAAGAGTGAATGAAAAAAGTGTGTGTGCGTGTGTGAAAGAGACATGGATAACACACGATAAAAGTAGAGAAAAGGCGTCTGTGTCTTATGCAAACATATCACACATGCATCTTCGACAACGGAAGCAAGGTGAGGAGATAGTGTGTAGTTGTTTGCAACCAAGAGAGAAAGACCCCTAGCACGTGGCCAAGAGGGGTCTGACAAACAAGGGAGAGGTTGAGAGAGATGTATGGAGAAAATGCAGACATGGGTAGGAGAGAGTGTATGTTTGTCATAGAGAGATCCCCTGGAGATAGTGATGGGACTACATGGGTGGGAGATCGAGTGACAAGGTGTGTGCGTGATAGAAGATACCCCGAGAGATATCGATATAGACGTATGGATGGAAGGAGACAATACGTGTTCATGATGGCTAGTGAGAGATAATCATACTTAAGGGGGGAGTGTGTGCGCCTATGATGGAGTGAGGGATTATGGTACTTAGGGGGGTGCGTGTCACATAGACAGAGAACAAGGGCGAAGAGTGTTGGATGGGTCTATATGTAGCGTGAGCAAAACATGTGTATGTGTGAACCAGGGAGATATAAAGTTTGAGAGAGATAGAGGAGCCCCGATAATGTTGAGTGGTGCGTAAGATAGCTGAGAGGGGGAAAGAGATGTTCCATCCGCTCGATAATGCAGTGCATGTAAATTTTTTAGATGTTGAACTTTGGAAGCTTTGATTAGGTTTACGTAAATGTTATTTATATCTACAATACCAAAGATACATCATACGAAACTACATCTCATGATGAATCTAATGGTATGTGTTTGTCGTTCTAGATGTAAATGTTTTTCTCCACGTACATGGTCAAACTTTGTGATGTTTGACTTTTCAATAAATCTATATGCTATGGACCAAAGAGAATTCCTAAGTCGAGAGAGATCAAGTGCGTGTGAAGGAGAATGAGTGAGGGTGAAAAAAGAGTATGTGTGTGAAAGATAAAGGGACAACAAACGATAAATTAGAGAGAGAGTGTGTGTTTTCTCGTTTCTTATGCAAACATATCATGCATGCATCTCCGAGATAGAAAAGCGAGGTGAGGAGATACACGAAGATAGCTAGTGTGTGACTGTTTGCAACGGAGAGAGACACCCCTATAGCACATGTCCAATAGAGGTCTGGCCAACAAGGAACAAAGCTCGAGAGGGACACATGGAGAACATGGACGCAAGGGGAGGGAGAGAGGGTGTGTTTTTGATAGAGAGACCCCCTCGAGATCGTGAGGGGACTAAATGGGTGGGACTCGAGGGAGGTGCGTGCGAGATAGAAAGATTCCCTGAGAGAAATCGAGATAGACCATGCACATGTTTGTGATGGAGACTGATATTAGCTAGTCATATACATATAGGGGGGGACTGTGTGTGCCTACATTTAAGTGAGAGACCATCATACTTGGTAGGCATGAGATTGTGTGTGTGTGTGTGTGAGATGGAGAGAGAACAAGGGAGAGAGATAAATTTTTAGATGGGTCTATCAAGTGCGAGTGAGATATGCATGTGTATGTGTGACCCAGGTAGATGGAGAGTTTGAGAGAGAGAGAGGGAAGAGATTCGAGATGACAGAGTGGTGCATGAGAGAGTTACGGGCAACGAGCCAAGGAATTTTTGTGTGTACGATCAGTGCACCCAAGATATTTAGCTTGGACTAGAGAATCATACATAGTGTGTGAGAGTGACCTATAGATGGAGTATATATGCATGCGAACTAGAAAGACCCCCCCCCCCACACACACACACAGAGAGAGAGAGAGAGAGAGAGAGAGGGAGGGAGAGAGAGAGAGAGAGAGAGAGAGGGACCAACAAGGTTTGTGTGTTGGATGCGTGCGACAGAATTGAAGATTTTCGAAGAGAGAGAGAGAGAGAGAGAGAGAGAGAGAGAGAGCAGGAGTCCGATAGAGGGGGAGGTCCTGTTTTATGCATCAAATACTGATATAAACCATGTTTAGATATAAACTTGCATTCAAATATTTAAATTGGAGAACATGTTGTCTGCAATCCACACATGAACGGAGATATGCGTATATCAAACACGTCCATTAATTTGACTCTCAACATGTTCATGGAGTACTATAATATTGTACAACATGCTACTCGATTGAGGTGTTCAATTTTGGATTTAGTTCAATATTTTGACCTGGTGAACGCGCTATTTCATTGAATCGAGATATTTCATTTTGGGTTTGATTCCCGTTTTTGAGTGGGTCAACTATTTGTCATATAGTAAATTGCTAGCAACGAGCATGTAAAAACACATTACTCCCGAGCATCATCTCTCCATCTAAAAAAGAAGTGGCGAGCTAATATTTCAAAATTTGATTCGAATCGACCTGGTAAGGTAGACATGGATGCTCGTTCTCCCAAAATTTGAACAAACCGTTAAACACCCTCTGCTCAGTGGAATTTTCCCGAGCAAATAAATGGGAGACGCGAAATTACCGGCCTATGTGGGACACGCATCAATTGGCCCGTTGTACATCGAGGGTAGGTTCGTAAATTCATCCAAGCGCGCCTTCTCCTTGGCCGAAATGACATGTGCCGGATAATTCATAAACCATGGTCGGCAAAATACCCTCTCCTCGCCCGAAATAGCTCGCGCCCACTATTTCAAAACACGCTCTCCTCCCCCAAAATCGCTTGCGCCCACTATATTTCAAAACATGCCTTCCTCGCCCGAAATTGCTCGCGCCCACTATATTTCAAATCACGCCCTCCTCGCCCGAAATTGCTTGCGCCAGTATATTTCAAAACATGCCCTCCTCGCCCGAAATCGCTCACGCCCACTATTTGGGAGAAGCAAAGTTACTCTACTATCCCCGACACTCAGTACACATACCCAAGCCGAGAATCCTAAAGGCAGGGGTAGAACTGTAACCCCCCCCCCCCCACACACACACACACACACACATTTCAGACAAATGCGTCCATAAGACATGGTTCCCCCTCCCAATTCCCATTCATACCTCGTGGGCACCAAATCACCTTCTCCCTGGAAGCTCCCTTTTCCCAAGCCGCGAAACCTCAGCCCCTCCTCCATGGCGCCCCCCACTGGACCAAATTCACAGCCGCCCTCCTCTCTAATCCCGGAGACACTGTCCATTTGCTGTCGTGCACTGGGCCGTGTGCCTCTTACTCCATGCTGCCGAAGCTGCCTTGATGATGGTCGTGTGAACCGTATGGAGCCGATTCACCCCCGCTGTTGTTCACAGCGCCAGAGCGGCTCCAACTTTGGACCCGTCCAGAGCCCCGGCGCTGCTTCCCCGTAGCCGTCGACCATCGTGACATCTCTACTTCCCTGCCGCTGGTAGCCACTGCAACCATGCCGGCCTCACCGACTAGGCAGCTAGAGCTGCCTACTTCACCAGGCCGCCAAATAGTCGCACCCTCATCTCAAATCACTTTATTTAGGCGTCAGTTGTCTGAATTTTTATTATGGGCCAATCAATTCCCAATGGGAAGCAGCACCCCTCAAGCCGGCGGAGCTCCTAGGCTGCCGATTGGCTGGTGTCTAATGTAAGGGTGCGGGGGCACAAGTTCGCCGCGGAAGCAGCGCTTAGATGCCTATCTTAGAGTTGTGTGGGTTGAAGGTACTGCCGCCGCCAGATCTGGATGACGGCGTGTCTTTGTGGATTGGCCCGGGGGCGGCGCAACCATGGTAGTGCGGTGGGGCGGGGAGCGGGATTTTGGTCAGGGCCATGGACGATGGAGGCAAGCTTCTCTGCCGATGGTCGCTGGCTCTTCGGGGCAGATTCCGAACAGTGTCAGACGGGAGGCACAAGACGGCCATCAAGCCATCCAGCTTAGATCGGACAGTACCAAAATAAAATAAAATCGTGTGACCCCAATTTAGTCTTCAGTCAACAGACGTGTGACCACTCTCGTACCTTGCTGTTGATCTCTTAGGGTATTTCTTCAGATCAGAGAGATGTGTCGTTCTTAACATTATGTGTTTTCTGCATCCTTGGCCACACCGTCTTCCGACTCACCGCAGCTGCTCCAACAAGGGAAGCATGCACCAGAAGGGATCTATAGTCCCCACTCAATAGCTCCCTGCATCGAATATGCGTGCTCGACATGGATAGCCACAACAACTACAAGGCCATCGACAAGTCAGCACATGATGCTCACCCCTATGGATGGCGGCTAGATAGGTTGTAGCCTCATCTTACTTGTGTGCAACATTTATGGCTTTGTTATTCATCTAAGCATTGAAAATAGATTATCACATTTCATTGTATAGTCATGATGATCTCTTACGGGTATTGTTCAGGAGTTAACACTGTTCCATAGTTCAGCTAAGAGACTTGTTCTTTCGGTAACGTTGTTCCATAGTTATCATCCATCAGCCAATGCTACCCCACAGGCTGGTGATTATAGTATTATACCACTTCTAGTATAACCTATGTTGTTCCTTAATACTTTTGTGTGCCATCTAGTTAATCTCGAATACAAATGATACATATTGTGTAGCTTTCATCTGTGTTCTCCCTTTAGTGTTTTGAGACCTATTGCTGCTAGTTAACCCCAGTCCTACTATTTATGTTGTCTCCTACAGGCAATCATTACATAAATTTAACTACTAGTTGTCTTCCATGCATGTCAGATATAATTGCACACACTGATTTATCCACAAGAACCTCACGGTGAAATGTAACGGCCAACAAACTTGACGTCAATGATACCCAATATGATGGAACATGTAAAGGCAGTTCTTCACAAGACTTGCAGAAAGATGATGAATCCTATTCACCCCATAAGGTCCTTGCTCTAACTTGGCCCTTGATATGGGTACAACATGCATATAATGTCCTGGAGTGCATCTACTCTGTTGCAATGCCTTGTGCTTCGCCTGCTGATCATGCATGTAAATATGGCATGCTTTCCTGTTTTTCAGTACCTATTCCATTAATGATAACATGTTTTCAAATTCAAGTACTGTCATTCTACTCTATCGCAATGCCATCTGCTTAGTTTGGACATCATGCTTCTCAATATCTTATGCATTGTTATTCATCAGTATGTACTTCATCTGTCTACCATACCATGTTCTTTTTTTACATTTAAGTGATGTTCTAGTGGTCTCTTGCAATGCATGTTCTTAGTTTCCCAATCATACACGCATATGTTGCTTTAGTGTTTTTCTGTAATGTATTCCGCTAGCATACAATTTTATATTCAAGTAGGTTTTTTTACATTGTTGTCCTGTCGTATCCCTAGCTCTTACATCATACTCCCTCCGTCCGGATTACATGTCATAGAAATGGATAAAACTGGATGTATCTAGAACTGAAATATGCCTAGACCCATCCATTTATTTCTGGATGGAGGGAATACATGTCAATATGTCATGCCTTTCTATTCTCCAGTACCTATTCCATCTTTGTTGTAGCATGTTTTATAATTGAAGCCCCATTCTTCTATATAAGGCATGCAAGGGGAAGACGGCTATGTTAGAATCTGAAGGGTTACAGACCAGGTCTTTGTAAAAGATCCAAACGCCAGGAGATAATAAACCAACTCCAGTTTTCATAGATACTGCTCCAGCACAGAGAAACCCAACTCCCACTGATAATAAGCATATTCCAGTGGCCAATGAACTAGTCCGCTCCAGTCCAGCAAACATATGTCAACTCCATTCTAAGAAGCGTGTGCGTATCCTTGCATCATGAAATTTTATAGCATTCTGATCATATTTTCTACATGTTTCTTACCCATCTCACTTCTAGAAAATAAGGTTAAACAATAGAAGATTCCCTCCATTGGGATCGTATTCGAGGAAAGTATCTTGCGGGATTTCTCTGTGCTCCAATGATGATGTAAGTACCTGCTTTATATCACTATATTTTTACATCAGCATGTATTTTGTTAATCAGTGTGAATCCCACCTTTTTCTGATCTAAATTCAGTTGTAGGAAATTTTTAAGGCAGCAATGTTGATTTTTGTAAGGAAATCTTCCTGGTAGTTTTGCATACTGAGCGGCATGAGTGTACTATCTCATATCATGCACATTACTGAATTGTAGTGCTTCTCTGGTTGCCCATTCATTCATTGTGTCAATGTTGCTTCGTATTACCATACCTGCCTGATGATAGAAGTGCCATATTGTGTTAATTTGGTGTAGGCTGGTGTGGTCCGGTTGCCCAAACGTTCGTTGTGTCAATGTTGCTTTCCTATTATCTGACCTGGCCAATGATAGAAATGCTAGTGTGTTAATTTGGTGCAGGCTGCTGAAGATAAGAAGACAAACTCCAAAAATAGCAAGGCAACCCCATTGTTTCTTTCCAATAAATCTAGGCCAGGTAATATGGTAATACCTCATGATTAATCTGTTTGCTTCCCCTCCTAATTTATGTTATGATGCAGTGGTCGAGACACTCTCCACTATAAATAATACAAGCCTGCCAAAATCGCCATCTGAATCTGTTCAGTTTCCTCTGTCTCGAATGCAACAAAAAAATATATGTTTGTGAACCAATTAATGGCTGAAGCAATGATGGAAATGGTGGACGAATCAGAGCTGCACATTCGTGTTTTTTTTCGCAACAACAACTGATCAATGTTTTCAGAGACAGTGTAGCAAAGCAGCAAGAACTTGCCCACATGCTTATGGGCGTCATCCGCGCTGAGGTTGCAGATTGTGACATTGTAGATCATTAGGTTCTGTTCATTTATTTGCACTCGCATCAATATTTGATTGCCCAGTGGATGTAATTTCCTATAATATATGCTGGATGTGCAACGTTTTTCCTTGTATGTCATACCTTTGCTTGATCGGTTTTGGTCCTGTGCATAATTGCTCGTCGTAATGGGCTCAAATTATCTAATTGACCTAAAGACATGTACGAACTACAGTGGGCCCATTAAGTTAATGTGTCGTTACTAGGCCTAAAGTTAATGGTCGGCCCTCTTACCTCCAGGGTCGTTAACAGGCCGACATCGAAGCGGGCAACAGGTGGGCCCATTTGATTTCATGGGTCGTTAACAGGCCGTTACTAAGGTCGGGCTACATATGGCCCAACTATACTATGGGCCTTTAGCAGGCCGAAAGACACAGCAGGCTCGTACTGGACCATGAAGAGCATGGGCCGCTAAGAGGCCGAAAGTGAAGTCATATTGTAAATGGCCCAACTATGTTGTGGGCCTTTAGCATGCCGAAAGAGAAACCGGGTTGGTATTGGACCATGAAGAGCATGGGCCGTTAAAAGGCCAAAACTCAGGTCCGACTACAAATGGCCCAACTCATTTATGGGCCATCAACAGGCTAAAAGACACACCGGACCGGGAATTGGCCCAACACTTAAATGGGTCGCTAAAAGGCCAAAACTAAGGTCCGACTACAAATGGCCCAACTCATTTATGGGCCGTCAACAGGCTGAAAGACACACCGGGCCAGAAATTGGCCCAACACTTAAATGGGTCACTAAAAGGCCGAAAGATGTACATCCTGAAAATTGGCCCATCCCTTGAATGGGCTGTTAACATGCCGAAATCACATCGGGCCGATATTGAGCCCAAATATATAGCGGGTTGTTAATGGGCTCGAACTGTCGATGGGCTGCAATGGTGTCAAATCTTTAACGGGCCGTTGATGGGCCGAATTGGCACATCTTGTATGGGCTGTGGGCTTAAATGGACCTGACACAAGTAGGCCTTATATGGGCCGGCCTGCTAATTTTTACCGAGCCGGCCTTTTTCATCAGAATGGGCCACTATTGGGCCGCGCCATGTGTCGACCTATCATAGGCGCCTCATGTCCAATGAGTGGATGACATTTGTCCCAACGGTGAGCCAACACGTGTTTCCTCCAGCCGATGAGAATTTTACATGTGGAAAATCCTCATTGGTCCGGGCTGTTAACGGGTTATCAGATCCAAAACCGGACCCGATAGCTTAACGGCGACCCATTGCGGTGGATGCCACGTGTCGGTCACCCTTGATGAAAGCACTTCCATGACGCGCCATTTATCGTCATGGAAGTGGACACTTCCGTGATGATAATTTTGCTAATGTCATGGAACACTTCTATGACAGCACAGGTATGACTATCTTGATTCTATCATAAAATCGTCATGGATGTACATCCATGGTAGAAAACATGACCTACTATGACAAACACATATCATCACGGAAGTGTCTTTTTTTGTAGTGTGAGGCTCCGGCCAATCCTCCAGACAACGAGACTCCTGAGGACGGAGTTCCTGAGGCCACATCTGCCCTAATAGATGACAAGGCTCCTGAGGACCCTCAGCCCTAGGAGACTCAGGACTCCGCTAATGCCTCCGCCCTCATCGAGCACCCGGTGTACTTCGTCAGCACGGTGCTACGTGATGCGCGAGCGCGCTATCCCATGCAACAAAAGCTCTTGCTCATGCTCCTCGTCGCCTCCCAAAAGTTGTGTCACTACTTCCAAGGCCACCCCATCAAGGTTGTCTCAGCTTACCCTCTGGAGAGAGTGCTTCGGAGCCCTCACGCTGCAGGGAGGGTCGCCGAATGGAACATCGAACTGCAGGCATTCCAGTTGGAGTTCAGCACCACCAGAATCATCAAGGGTGTGGCCCTCGCCGACTTCATGGCGGAATGGAGTGACGTTCCCGACCCGGAAGTGGGTGAGGACCATTCCCTCTCACCAGAAGGGAAGCACCAGATGGTTGGGTCATGTACTTCGAAGGTGCATTCGCGCGCCAGGGCGTGGGGGCTGGAGCCGTGCGCATCTCACCCACCTAGGAAAAGCTCTACTGTGCCATGCAGCTCTGCTTCCAGCAGGGCGAGAAGGTCTCCAACAACATCGCTAAATACGAAGGCCTGATCGCTGGCCTCAAGGCTTCGACGGCTTTGGGGGTGAGGCGCCTCACCATCAGGGGCAACACCCAGCTCCTCGTCAACTTCTCCAACAAAGCGTACAAGACGAAGGACGAGCACATGGAGGCATACCTCGAGGAGGTACACAAAATTGAGAAATGATTCTTGGGCCTGGAGTTGTAGCACGTGCCACGCGGCATGAACAAGGAGGCAGACGACATCACAAAGAGGGCGTCTCGGCGTGTACCTTAGGAGCCCAACGTCTTTGAGGAGTGACTCTTCAAGCCATCGGCAACTCCCCCCACTGCGGGACCAGCATCACAACAGGAGGAGATCCCTCCAGCACCCATCTCAGGCGCTCCAGCTTGCGGCCCGACCTCGGGATCCCGCCTGATCCTTGCGCTTGAGGCTCCAGAGGGGTGCTGGACCGAGGAGTTCAAGGTGTACCTGCTCCAAGGCACCCTGCCGGAGAAGGAGGAAGACGCAGAGCGTGTGGCCCGCTAGGCCACCGCATACTGCATCCGGGACGGTGAGCTCTATCGAAGACGGCCAAATAATGTTTCTCTCAAATGCATCTCCAGGGAGCAGGGATGCGAGCTGTTGGTGGACATACATGGCGGGGACTGCGGGCATCACTCCTCGTTGCGCACCCTCGTGGGCAAGGCATTCCGCAGTGGATTCTATTGGCCCATGGTGCTCAATGATGCCACTGAGCTAGTAATATCCTGTGATGCCTGTCAGTTCCATGCCAAGCAGATCCACCGGCCTGCTCAGGGCCTCCAGACCATCCCGCTCTCATGGACGTTCGTGGTCTGGGGGCTGGACATACTGGGCCTGTTGCCTCGAGCGCCCAGGGGGCTACCGCTACATGTATGTCGCCATCGACAAATTCACCAAGTGGGTGGAGGTGGAGGCCGTCCGCACCATCCCAGCCGGCTCAGCCGTCAAGTTCATCAAGGGCCTCGTGAGCTGCTTAACGGTTCCTAATCGCATCATCACCGACAATGGCTCATATATCACGAGCAACCTTTTCAAAACATATTGTGCTAACCTTAGAACGCAGATATGCTACGCTTCAGTGGCACACCCTCGGAGCAACAGCCAGGCTGAGCGCGCCAACGCAGAGGTCCTGAGGGTCCTTAAGGCAAGGACCTTCAACAAGAAGCTCGAGGCCTGCGACAGGGGCTGGCTCGATGAGCTCCAATCTGGGATGTGTTCCATCCACACCACCGCAACCAAGCCGACGAGCGATACTCCATTCTTCCTCGTCTATAGAGCATAAGTGGTTCTCCCTCACGAGGTCAGGCATCGCTCCACGCGGGTCTTGGCATTTGACGAGACACGCTAGGACGCCTCACGGGGGATGGACCTCGTGCTGGGGAAGGAACGCCGCCGCCAGGCCTCACTTCGAGCAGCGAGGTACCAGTAGGCGCTGCAGCGGTAACACTGCCGCCGCGTCCGCTCCAGGATGCTCGATGTGGGCAATCTCGTCCTAAGGCGGGTGCTCTCCAGGGAAGGGCTACACAAGCTCTCGGACATGTGGGAGGGCCTGTTCAGGATCGCCCGTGTCTCCAGGCGTAGCACCGCACGCTTGGAGACACAGGACGGGATCCCCATCCAGAACGCCTGGAACATCCAGCACCTCCGGAGGTTCTACACATGAAGCAAGGCCCCATGCCTGTGAAGGTCTCCGCTCGTGACACTCTCATGTAATAATGAGTTGGTGCTGTAAACACCCTGGAGTCTCCTGAGGTCGCCCCTGGGCCTCACGAGGGCTCCCACCCACGTCCTAGTGGAGGCCCCATGCTGCGCGCTGGTGGGAAGACAAGGCTAGTCTAGGTGCCGAACACGGCTATTCTTTTTCTTGCTTTCTGTAGCTGGTTTTCAACTTGTTGAATGAAATTTGGAGCTTTCGCGTCTTCCATTCACCATAGTTGGATTTTTCTCTCTTGTTCGCTCGCCTTTCCAAACATGTCCTAAGAAGAGCGACAGTTGCCCATCGCTCCTCCTCGCGCGTCCTGCGCGCGTGGGCTAGGTAGGTGTGTACGCCTGGGCTCGCCCACAGCCACACCTCGCTGAAGCCTTGTTTCCTAAGAGATTCGGCATCCTTAACCTCGTGAGACGCTCTCGAACAAGCTCATGGGCATGCGTACCCTCTTGAGTCCATGCCTCCAGGCATCACGACCTGGTGCACCAGCCACAATCAACCCATGCTCAGGGGCTTGCGCGAGGAAGGACGAGACGCTTCATGAGGCCTTTTAAAAACTCTACAGCTATACAACGTCTCCTGAGGTTCGACGTCTCCCGAGTCATCAGGAAGGAAGCCCTTGGAAGATACCTCTGGAAAGGCACGCCCTCGCGACATGGGAGACTACCACAAGAACATAAAGCTAAGTTACCCTAAACACACCTACTAGAAACACGCGTATCACGGCACAATATCAAAATACCAAACATAGCATAGTGGCGCAAGCACCGTGGTTCATTACACACCCTAGCAGGGCTGTCTACTTTTTTTCAAATGCTGGAGAAAGGAAAGGAAAAAAACAAAAGCGGGCCGCACGACTGCAGCAGTTCCCGAGGCCAGGCTCCAGCAGCGCCCAAGCTTAGCCCGAGTCTTCCTCCCGCTTTACCGGAGCACGGCGGCGAGATTGCTCGTCGCCTTCTCTGATCCGAGCCTAGCGGCATGGTGGTTCGTCATTGCTACCGCCGCTAGTGCTCTTGCTGGAGGAGGAGCCGCCGCTGCTGGAGGAGGCTGATACATCTCCAACATATCTATAATTTTTGATTGTTCCATGCTATTATATTACCCATTTTGGATGTTTATGGGCTTTACTTTACACTTTTATATCATTTTTGGGACTAACCTACTAACGGGAGGCCCAACCCGAATTGCTGTTTTTTGCCTATTTCAGTGTTTCGAAGAAAAGGAATATCAAACGGAGTCCAAACGGAATGAAACCTTCGGGAGCGATCTTTTTGGAACAAATGCAAACCTGGAGACTTGGAGTGGATGTCAAGCAACAAACGAGGCGGCCACGAGGGTGCCCGGTGCGCCCCCACCCTCGTGGGCCCCTCGAGCGTCAACCAACCTACTTCTTCCTCCTATATATACTCCCGTACCCTGAAAACATCGGGGAGCACCACGAAAACCTAATTCCACCGCCGCAACCTTCTGTATCCGCGAGATCCCATCTTGGAGCCTTCGCCGGAGCTCCGCCGAAGGGGGAATCGACCATGGAGGGCATCTACATCATCTCCAAGGCCTCTCTGATGAGTTGTGAGTAGTTTACCACAGACCTTCAGGTCCATAGTTATTAGCTAGATGGCATCTTCTCTCTCTTTGAATCTCAATACAAAGTTCTCTTCGATCTTCTTGGAGATCTATTCGATGTAACTCTTTTTGCGGTGTGTTTCGAGATCCGATGAATTGTGGGTTTATGATCAAGTTTATCTCTGAGAAATATTTGAATCTCCTCTGAATTCTTTTATGTATGATTGGTTATCTTTGCAAGTCTCTTTGAATTATCAGTTTGGTTTGGCCTACTAGATTGATCTTTCTTGGAATGGGAGAAGTGCTTAGCTTTGCATTCAATCTTGCGGTGTCCTTTCCCAGTGACAGCAGGGGCAGCAAGGCACGTATTGTATTGTTGCCATCGAGGATAAAAAGATGGGGTTTATATCATATTGCATGAGTTTATCCCTCTACATCATGTCATCTTTCTTAATGCATCACTCTGTTCTTATGAACTTAATTGTCTAGATGCAGGCAGGAGTCGGTCGATGTGTGGAGTAATAGTAGTAGATGCAGAATCGTTTCGATCTACTTGTTGCAGACGTGATGCCTATATACATGATCATGCCTAGATAATCTCATAACTATGCGCCTTTCTATCAATTGCTCGACAGTAATTTGTTCACCCACCGTAATACTTATGCTATCTTGAGAGAAGCCACTAGTGAAACCTATGGCCCCCAGGTCTATCTTTTATCATATAAGTTTTCCATCTACTTTTATTTGCATCTTTTATTTTCCAATCTATATCATAAAAATACCAAAAAAAATCTTATCTTATTATCTCTATCTGATCTCACTTTTGCAAGTTACCGTGAAGGGATTGACAACCCCTTTATTGTGTTGGTGGCGATGTTCTTGTTTGTTTGTGTAGGTGCGTGGGACTTTTGAGGAGCCTCCTACTGGATTGATACCTTGGTTCTCAAAAACTGAGGAAGATACTTACGCTACTTTACTGCATCACCCTTTCCTCTTCAAGGAAAACCAATGCAGTGCTCAAGAGGTAGCAAGAAGGATTTTTGGCGCCGTTGCCGGGGAGGTCTTCGCTCAAGTCAAGACATACCAAGTACCCATCACAAACTCATCTCCCTCACATTACATTATTTTCCATTTGCCTCTCGTTTTCCTCTCCCCCACTTCACCCTTGCCATTTTATTCGCCCTTCTTCTGTTCGTCATTTCGTTTGCTTTGATGTCTTACTTGGCTTGTTTGCTCGTTTGGTTGGAATAGTTGTTTATTTATTGCTAAACAGAGAACCTAAGATCTATGGATCCTCATTCTCTTGCCAATCTTTTTAACAGATCCAATTATGATGAACCAAATCCTAGTGATTTGAGTGCACTAGATTATCTTTATGAGGTTTTGCTTGAAATTTGTGAATCTGAAAATTGTGATGAAGAAATTTGTGAAGAGATTCACGATAGCTCCTTGAATAAAAAGCATGATTGTAATGATATTATATTAAATTCTCTTGATGTCAATTGTGCTAATAATATCCAAAACCCTAATCTTGGGGATGCTAGTTTTGCTATGTCTACTACTTGTTGCAATGATCATGATTGGGGTGACTCTTCATATGATCATGAAAATTTATTTAAGCCCCATGATCAATATGAGATTGATAATAGTGTTTGCAATAATATTGAAAGTGGGTTTGAAAGAGTGTCAACTTTAGATCCCACCTATTTGGAGAATGTTCAATCTTATGGTATTTTTGATAAAAGTGGGTTTGGATAGGTCATGACTTTAGTTAATGATAATCCCACTATTTTGGAAGAGTGTCAACTTCACATGCATGTGGATCGTGTTGATAATATGTTATGTGATAGCTATTTTGTTGAATTTGCTTAGGATCCTACATGTAATTATTATGAGAGAGGAAAATATGGTCGTATAATTTTTTATCTTACTAAATTACCTCTCGTCATGTTGAGATTGCTATTGTCTCTTTCTTTTTCCTTGCATATTCTAGTTTTTGCTTGCCTTGCAAATTTGTTTGCTTATAACATGCCTATTCATAGGAAGTATGTTAGACTTAGATGTGTTTGTCACATGTTTCATGATGCTCTCTTTGTGCTTTAATTCTTGTCTTTGATGTGAGCATCATTAAAATTATCAATGCCTAGCTAAAAGGCTTTAAAGTAAAGCGCTTGTTGGGAGAAAACTGATACGTCTCCAACATATCTACTTTTCCAAACACTTTTGCCCTTGTTTTGGACTCTAACTTGCATGATTTGAATGAAACTAACCCAGACTGATGTTGTTTTCAGCAGAACTACCATGATGTTGTTTTATGTGTAGAAAAGAAAAGTTCTCGGAATGTCCTGGAAATCCACGGAGGCACTTTTTGGAAAATATAAAAAATACTGGCGAAAGAATCAAGACCGGGGGCCCCACACCCTGTCCACGAGGGTGGGGGCGCACCCCCTCCCCCTGGGCGCGCCCCCTATCTCGTGGGCCCCCTGGACCTCCACCGACCTCAACTCCAACTCATATATTCATGTTCAGGGAGAAAAAAATCAGAGAGAAAGTTTCATCGCGTTTTACGATACAGAGCCGCCACCAAGCCCTAATCTCTCTCGGGAGGTCTGATCTGGAGTCCGTTCAGGGCTCCGGAGAGGGGGATTTGTCACCGTCGTCATCATCAACCATCCTCCATCACCAATTTCATGATGCTCACCGCCGTGCGTGAGTAATTCATCGTAGGCTTGCTGGACGGTGATGGATTGGATGAGATTTACCATGTAATCAAGTTAGTTTTGTTAGGGTTTGATCCCTAGTATCCACTATGTTCTGAGATTGATGTTGTTATGATTTTGCTATGCTTAATGCTTGTCACTAGGGCTCGAGTGCCATGATTTCAGATCTGAACCTATTTTGTTTTCATGAATATATGTGTGTTCTTGATCCTATCTTGCGAGTCTATAGTCACTTATTATGTGTTATGATCCGACAACCCCGAAGTGACAATAATTGGGATACTTCTCGGTGATTACCATAGTTTGAGGAGTTCATGTATTCACTATGTGCTAATGCTTTGTTCTGGTTCTCTATTTAAAGGAGGCCTTAATATCCCTTAGTTTCCGCTAGGACCCCGCTGCCACGGGGGGTTAGGACAAAAGATGTCATGCAAGTTCTTTTCCATAAGCACGTATGACTATTTACGGAATACATGCCTACATTACATTGATGAACTAGAGCTAGTTCTGTGTCACCCTATGTTATAACTATTACATGAGGAATCACATCCGGCATAATTATCCATCACTCACCCATTGCCTACGAGCTTTTCACATATTGTTCTTCGCTTATTTACTTTTCCGTTGCTACTGTTACAATTACTACAAAACCCAAAAAAATTACTTTTGTTATCGTTACCTTTATTATCATACTACTTTGCTACTAAATACTTTGCTGTAGATACTAAGTTATCCAGGTGTGGTTGAATTGACAACTCAACTGCTAATACTCAATAATATTCTTTGGCTCCCCTTGTGTCGAATCAATAAATTTGGGTTGAATAATTTACCCTCGAAAGTTGTTGCGATCCCCTACACTTGTGGGTTATCAAGACTAATTTCTGGCGCCGTTGCAGGGGAGCATAGCCCTATTCTCTGAGTCACTTGGGATTTATATTTGTTGATCACTATGAAGAACTTGAAAGACGCGAAAACTACGATCTATCCCTCAACTACGAGGGGAGGTAAGGAACTGCCATCTAGCTCTACACTAGATTCTCCTTCTGTTTTGAGTAAGCTTGCGACACCTAAACCTGCTACTGCTATGAATTCTGATATGTTGCATGTTATTGATGATGCCACTTCTTCTATGCATGATACTTATGATGAAACTACTATTGTGCGTGATACTACTTTGCCATTAGGTGAATTTCTTGATGAACAACTTGCTAGAGTTAGGGGGAATGAAATTATTGAAGATGCTATTATTGATGATAGTGACGATTAAAATTCTCCCAATGATTATGAATTTCCTGTTGTTCCTGAGGGTTATGTTATGAATGAAGAAGCTGGTAGAGCTATCTTTGCTTGCAATGATAGATGTGATCTTAAGAAATTATTAGCTAAATGGAAGCAACAATCTCTTAATGCTAGAATGAAACCTGACCCTACTTTTGCTACTTCACCTATCTGTGTTACTGATAAGGATTATGAATTCTCTGTTGTTCCTGCAATTATTACTTTAGTTGAATCTGATCCTTTTTATGGCCTTGAATCTGAAACTGTTGTGGCACATCTTACCAAGTTGAATGATATAGCTATCATGTTTACTCATGATGATAAATCTCGCTATTTCTATATCCTTAAGATATTTCCGTTCTTGTTAAAGGGTGATGCTAAGACTTGGTATAATTCTCTTGATCCTGGTTGTGTGCATAGTCCCCAGGATATGATTTATTACTTCTCTGCTAAATATTTCCCTGCTCATAAGAAACAAGCTGCCTTGCGAGAAATATATAATTTTGTGCAAATCAAAGAAGAGAGTCTCCCACAAGCTTGGGGGAGGCTTCTCCGGTTACTTAATGCTTTACCTGATCATCCTCTTAAGAAAAATGAAATACTTGATATCTTTTATAATGGACTAACCGATGCCTCCAAGGACCACTTGGATAGTTGTGCTGGTTGTGTTTTCAGGGAAAGAACAGTCGACGAAGCTGAATTACTATTGAATAATATGTTGACTAATGAAAATAATTGGACTCTTCCTGAGCCAATTCCTGAGGCAATTCCTGAACTAATTGATCCAACTCCTGAGCCTACTCCTAAATCCACTCCGAAGAAGAGAGGTGTTTTATTTCTCAGTCCTGAAGATATGCAAGAGGCAAAGAAATCAATAAAAGAAATAGGTATTAAAGCTGAAGATGTTAAGAATTTACCACCTATTGAAGAAATACATGGTCTTAATATACCGCCTGTTGAAGAACCACATTGTCTTGATAACCCGACACAGGTAGTAAAGGTAAATTGTCTCTATAGATATGATAAAGTTGAAATCCCCTCTACTAAATTTCATAGCCCATGCTTAGATGAATTTGATGATTTTATGGCTAGACAAGAAAGTTTTAATGCTTATGTTGGTAGAGAGTTAAAGAATAATGCTTTCGAGATAGGACGCGTGGGCGATAATATGGCTAGAGTTAAAGGTGAACTTAAACTCATTAGCAAATATTCTTCTATGGTTGCTACTCAAGCTGAGCAAGTACTTAAAGCTCAAAATGATTTGCTTGATGAATTAAATAATAAAAATGACTTTGCTGTTAGAGTGGCTACTAGAACTGGTAGAATGACTTGGGAACCTTTGTATCCTGAAGGCCACCCTAAGATAATCGAGCAAGATTCTCAGAGAAACAATTTAGAGGCACCTAGTTCTTCCAAAAAGAATAAAAAGAAAAACGATAGGACTTTGCATGCATCTAGTGAACCTACTATAGACACACCTGAGAATCCCAATGATATTTCTATCTCTGATGCTGAAACACAATCAGGTGATGAACATGAACCTAGTGATAATGTTAATGATAATGTTCATGTTGATGATCAACCTAGCAAAAATAATGAAGTAGAGATTGAACCTGCTGTTGATCTTGATAACCCACAATCAAAGAATCAACGTTATGATAAGAGAGATTTTGTTGCTAAGAAGCACGGTAAAGAAAGAGAACCATGGGTTCAGAAACCCATGCCATTTCCTCCTAAACCATCCAAGTCAAAGGATGATGAGGATTTTGAGCGCTTTGCTAAAATGATTAGACCTATTTTCTTACGTATGCGCTTAACTGGTATGCTTAAAGTAAATCCTTATGCTAAGTATATGAAGGATATCATTACAAACAAAATAAATATACCGGAAGCTGAAATTTCCACCATGCTTGCTAATTACAGTTTTAAAGGTGGAATACCAAATAAACTTGGAGATCCGGGTGTGCCAACTATACCATGCTCCATTAAAAGAAATTATGTTAGAACTGCTTTATGTGATCTTGGAGCCGGTGTTAGTGTTATGTCTCTCTCTTTATATTGTAGACTTGAATTGAATAAGTTGACACCTACTGAAATTATTTGCAAATGGCTGATAAATGAACTGCTATACCTGTCGGCATTTGTGAGGATGTGCCTGTTGTGGTTGCAAATCTCACTATCTTAACGGACTTTGTCATTCTTGACATTCCCAAGGACGATAGTATGTCGATTGTCCTTGGTAGACCTTTTTTGAATACTGCAGGGGCTGTTATTGATTGCAACAATGGCAATGTCACTTTTCATGTTAATGGTAATGAGCATACAGTACACTTTCCGAGGAAACAATCTCAAGTTCATAGCATCAATTCTATTGGAAAAGTTCCAACTATCATTATTGGAGGTTTCGAATTTCCTCTTCCTACTGTGAAGAAAAAAAAGTTATATTCTTATTGTTGGGGATTTTCATATCCCCGTTGAGGTAACTTAGTGTTATTCGAAATTTCTCCGGTTCCGTATTATTTGGAATGAGTTTGTTAACAAGACTTGATCAACCTTGTTAGTGGATTCATTTTGATGATCACGAGATGGATGAAACTAGAAGGCACAACCTTCTGTACCCTCTTTTTACTTTCTGTTATTTAGAATAAATAAAGCAAAAATAGTACTATCTGTCTGTTTTCTGAATTATCCGTGCATTAAAAAATATCCCGAAAATAAAAGTGCTCCAAATCCCTGCAAATTTAGTATGATTTTTTATGGAATATTTGAGGATTTTAGGCACTGAAATCACTGCAGGAGGGGCAAGCACCAGGCCATGAGAGTGGAGGGCGCGCCCCCTATCTCGTGGGCCCCTGGTGGCCCCCCTCCACTTATGCCAGCACCCACACACTTCATCTTCTCCCCAAAAAAATCCCCATCCAGCTCAAGCACGAGTTCTAGCTCATTTTGTTGCGATTTTCGATCTCCTTGCTCAAAGCTCCATTCACAAAACTGCTTTGGGAGATTGTTGCTTGGTATGTGACTCCTCCATTGGTCCAATTAGTTTTTGTTCTAGTGCTTTATTCATTGCAAATTTTTGCTGCATAGGTGACCATGTTCTTGAGCTTGCATGTTAAATTTATGAGGTCCCAAGCAATTCTAATGCATGATATAGGCTCTAGGCACTTGTAGGAGTAGCTGCTACCAATCTTGTTTAGTTTTATTCACTTTTATTTTGAAGTTACTAAAATTTCAGAAATTTTTAGAAAATGTTAAGGAAACTTTTGAGGGGCTCTTCTAGCCAAGGCTCTCAGGAAAAACAAGCCAAAGAGAAGGAAAAAGCCAAGTATAATCTTCCTCGCTTAGCGGAAGTATGGTCGTGTGAATGGCCATGCGATGATTTCTTGAAAGAAGCTGGAATTCATGAAGATTTTTATTCTTTTGTCGAGAATGCAGGCCTCCCCGGTTTCATCAACGACCGGATCGATCGGTATCTCTTACTCACCAATACTTTCGTGCAAAACTTTTATTATTATCCTAAGAAGTCACCGCCTTTAGTATCATTTCATTTATATGATGAATTCATAGAAATTTCTTTACGTAATTTTTGCGCGGTATGTAGGATACCCTATGAGAGAGAATTAGAGGAACCCCATCGTAAAGATATGGATGGCTTTGTTAACACTATAGCTGTAGAGGAGCCAAAGAAGGGTTCCGAGGCGAAAATCTCTAGTATACATTTTCCTGTTTTACGTTTGCCATATTTGCTAGTAGATGCTTGATTGGTCGTGGAAATAGTGGAAACCTTAGTGTTCCTGATATTATCATTCTTCAAAATGCTTTGCTCGGAGATAACAGTTTTAGTATGGGTGCCGTCGTTGCTAAACGGCTAAGCCTGAATCGTACAAAAGGCCCCATATTTGGAGGTATCTATGCTTCACGTCTTGCTAGACATTTTCAGATACCTATTAGGCACCATGAGAAAGAGGAGAAATGATTGCCTCCTTTTATTTTAGATTACAAGAGTATGGTTAGCCCATCAATTTACTTGAAAAAAGAGAGATTGCTCTTGTATAACCTTAGATTTATAGAAAACAAGTGAGATTATTATTTGCCTGCGCCTCTTTGTTTGATTATCTGCAGAAGATATCTTGTCACGGGAGGCGTTGCAGCTCATACGAGAAGCAGTCAAAACAGCTGCCAACACTGAGCCAGAACTCACTGGACCTTATCCGCTCATCTTTCAGTGGATCGAGAGACCACCAGTGGTTCCTGATTGACACTTCCCAGTACACTGGGGAGAGTGCTTGGTCCTGGTAGACCAATTAGGCCAAAAGCCGTAAGCTTTGGGGAGTACGTATTTCTCACCGACTTTACATTCATGTTCACACACTAGTTGTTGGTGCTCATACTCTTTCTTTGTATTATCCATGCTAGTTTAAATTTCTTTTACTAGTTTTCTTCTTGTGTGTTTGATAAACCTTAAGAAAAACCAAAAAAAATAGTTAGTTTAATTTCTATGCCTGTAGTAGAAATTAAAATGAAAACCCAAAAAGATTTCATCGTTCTTCTTCTTACTTGTTGGGAGCTTTCCCGTGTAAATAGTTTTCTTTTCTTTTCTTTCCTTTGGGGGTCTAGAAGACCATATTGAAAATGTTTACTGGCTCTCATATGCATGATTGTTTATTTAATGTAGAGCCCATATTACCTTGTCTTCTCTTTTGAGTTGAATGCTTGCAGATTCCAGCTTAGTCCAATGCACGTGCACTCTTATTATTATACACATCGTTCGGTCGTGCAAGTGAAAGGCAATAATGACGATATATGATGGACTTATTGAGATAAGAAAAGCTAGTATAACTCGACCTCTCTTGTTTTTGTAAATATGATGAGTTCATCATTTCTGATTCAGCTTATTATGAAGTAAACATATTTGCAATGACATTTAGAGATTATAGTTGCTTGTGCCATGCTTGATTAGCTATGAGTTATAATGGTTTACCTTGCGTGCCAACATGCTATTAGAATGATTATGATGTGGTATGATGGGATGGTATCCTCCTTTGAATGAATTGAGTGACTCGACTTGGCGCATGTTCATGCATGTAGTTGAAACAAATCAACATCGCCTTCATGATATTTATGTTCATGGTAGATTATATCCTACTCATGCTTGTGCTCGGTGTAAATTAATTTTAATGCATGTTTATGACTGTTGTCGCTCTCTCAGTTGGTCGCTTCCCAGTCTTTTGCTAGCCTTCACCTGTACTAAGCGGGAATACTGCTTGTGCATCGAAACTCCTTAAACCCCAAAGTTGTTCCATATTAGTCCACCATACCTTCCTATATGCAGTATTTACCCGTCGTTCCAAGTAAATTTGTATGTGCCAAACTCCAAACCTTCAAATGAAATTCTGTTTTGTATGCTCGAGCAGCTCATGTTTCAACTAGGGCTGCCTATATCTTCCATGCTAGGTGGGTTATTCTCAAGAGGAGTGGACTCCACTCCTCATTCACGAGAAAGGGCCGGTAACCAGGATGCCCAGTCCCATGATCCAAAAAGATCAAAGCAAATCAAAATAATTAAACAAAACTCCCCCAGGGCTGTTGTTAGTTGGAGGCACTCGTTGTTTGAGCAAGCCATGGATTGATGCTTGTTGGTGGTTGGGGGGTATAAACCTTTACCATTCTGTTTGGGAACTGCCTATAATCCATGTATGGAAGATACAGCCATCTCATAGTTGTTGCGTTGACAGCAAAAGTATGCCACTCAAAATGTTATTCAATCTCTATTTTAAAATCGAGCTCTGGCACCTCTACAAATCCCTGCTTCCCTTTGCGAAGGGCGTATCTATTTACTTTTATGTTAAGTCATCACACTTGAGGGAGTCCTGGACTAGGGGGTGCCCGGACAGCCGGACTATCAATATCCGCCGGACTCCCAGACTATGAAGATACAAGATTGAAGACTCCGGCTCGTGTCCGGATGGTACTTTCCTTGGCGTGGAAGGCAAGCTTGGCAATACGGATATGTAGATCTCCTACCACTGTAACCGACTCTATGTAACCCTAGCCTCCTCCGGTGTCTATATAAACCGGAGGGCTTTAGTCCGTAGGACAACATACATCTCAACAATCATACCATAGGCTAGCTTCTAGGGTTTAGCCTCCTTGATCTCGTGGTAGATCTACTCTTGTACTACCCATTTCATCAATATTAATCAAGCAGGACGTAGGGTTTTACCTCCATCGCGAGGGCCCGAACCTGGGTAAAAACATTGTGTCCCTCGTCTCTTGTTACCATCCGCCTAGACGCACAGTTCGGGACCCCCTACCCGAGATCCGCCGGTTTTGACACCGACATTGGTGCTTTCATTGAGAGTTCCTCTGTGTCGTCGCCGATAGAGCGGATGCCTCCACCCGTCTTCAAAGACGGTGTTTTCGCCGGAGGGGCCTTGGCCGCCGGCCAAACTATCCGGCTTGGTGGTTTTCTTATGACCGCCTGTCCGGCCGCCGCTTCGGCTATGACTTCTCAAGTCATCGGAAGCAATCTTCGCGTCAGCCCTAAAGCTGCCGAACAGTTAGATCCAATTGAGCTCTCGTCTGTTAACGAGCTCTTGGATCGCATCGCCGCCCTGGGAGTCGCTACGGACTACAACCAGATTGGGCTTAAAACCGATCTGAGAGAGATTACCACGTCGCAGTGGTAGAGGAACAACACGGCAACTCTTTGCCAGTGTTGAAGACAATTCATGTCCGGATTCCCGAACCCTCCATGCCGGATTCCCGCGGAGAGACGGACTTCGATCGAGCATTGAACTTAAAATCATGCATCGCCCCGGACTCGCTGGATTGTGTCCAGCAGACCAAACTTCCGAATTCGGAAACTCCTTGGCCTTTGAGCCTCAAGATGGGCAGGGATCCGTATTTTATTCCACCCACCCGCCCAGACATATGCGATCTATCTCTAATACGGCAAGAGCCTACTGAGACAGTACATCACTACTGGGCCAGATTCCTCCTGGTTATGGACAGGATAAAGGACTGCCGAGAAGAAAACGCAATATCAATTTTCTGCAATAACTGCACGGACAAGGGAATACTAAACGCCATTGATCGTCGCAAAATTACGCGCTTCACCGATCTGGCATCCATTGTGCGAAAGTACTGTGCGATGGAGAGTTTCCGGAAGACCGAAAATCAATTCTGGGATAATCCGGCCCCAAACCCAGTCCGCAGTAAAAGGGCGCCTTATACTCAGGCCCCAGATGCAAAAACGAAAAAACAAAAACCCAATAAGGGAAACGGAACCGTACTGGAGGGATGGCTCAATGGACCCTGTAAACTTCATAGTACAGAGGGAGCCGTCCCAACACATAGCCTTCGAGCATGTTGGATATTACGGCAGTAGGCCAAAAGTGGCGAAGAGCTCCTAGCTCCGGGAAACCACTCCAACAATACCAGCACGGTATCAACAGTCTTCGAGACTTTCGCATCAAATAATATGCGAAAACGAACAATCCGCGAACTCGCCGAAGTCTACCAAGTAGCAACAGCAAATCCATGGAGCGACACAACTATTACTTTCAATGCCAGCGACGAGCCCACATTCCGAATAACCAGAGCCCCAGCCGCACTGGTACTTAGTCCCATAGTGGACGGCTTTCGACTGACAAAAGTCCTCATGGATGGCGGCAGCGGACTAAACCTCATTTATGAGGAAACTCTGCGAAAAATGGAAATCGATTGGAGCCGTATTGAGCGAAGCAGCACAACCTTTAGAGGAATAATCCCTAGCCGGGAAGCGCGCTACACCGGAAAAATCACACTCGATGTGGTGTTCGGCTCTCCGGACAATTACAGATCCGAAGAAGTCACGTTCCAGGTGGCCCCGTTCAGCAGTGGGTATCACGCCATACTAGGACGAGAGGCATTCACAATTTTTCAAGCAATACCTCATTACGGGTACATGAAGCTCAAAATGCCTAGGCCCGGCGGAATAATCACTCTCACTAGTGATCCGGACATAGCACTCCGTGCCGAAAATAAGACAGTCGCACTAGCCCTCGAGGCACTATCCGAAGCCCTAGCGGCAGAGGAACTCACCGCGCTGCGCTCTATGGTGAACAGGGACGATGTGATACTCGACAAAAGATCCAAGTCCACCTCCTTCAAACCAGCAGATGAGATAATAAAATTCCAGGTCCATCCAACGGACCCAACAAAGACGGCCTCCATCGGGGCACAGTTGAACCCCGAAGTTGACGCCGCACTGCGTGAATTCCTTCGGGAAAATTGGGATATCTTCGCCTGGCATCCTTCGGACATGCCCGGAATCCCTCGCAGGTTGGCAGAACACAGCCTAAACATCCTAAAAGGATTTAAGCCAGTCAAACAGGCTCTTCGACGATTTTCTGAGCCCAAAAGACAGGCAATGGGAGAAGAGCTAGCCAAACTATTGGAAGCCGGATTCATTAGAGATATTAAACATCCGGACTGGCTAGCAAATTTGGTGATGGTACCAAAGAAGGATAAATCCTGGCGCCTCTGTGTCGATTTTAAAGACCTCAATAAAGCTTGCCCAAAGGATCCCTTCCCTCTCCCCCGCATCGATCAAATTATCGATGCCACAACAGGGCACGACTCGTTGTGCTTCCTGGACGCATACTCTGGCTATCATCAAATCAAGATGGCGGAAGCAGACCAAGCCGCAACGGCATTCATCACTCCATATGGACCATTCTGCTTCAACACGATGCCCTTCGGACTCAAAAATGCCGGCGCAACATATCAGCGCATGATTCAAACATGTCTGGCCACCCAGATCGGCAAAACAGTCGAGGCATACGTAGACGACGTAGTCGTCAAAACAAAACACGTCGAAACTTTAGTAGACGATTTGAGGCTCACATTCGACAACCTCAGAGCATATGACATCAAGTTGAATCCGGAAAAATGCATTTTCGGCGTACCAGCCAGAAAGCTGCTGGGCTTCATCGTATCTGGTAGAGGAATTGAAGCAAATCCGGCCAAAATCCGAGCTCTGTCACAATTGGATATTCCAAAAGACCTCAAACAAATACAAAAATTAACAGGATGCGTGGCAGCCTTGAGCCGCTTTATCTCCCGTTTAGGAGAAAAGGCGTTGCCCCTCTATCGCCTCCTAGGCGCACCGAACACTTCGAGTGGACGGATGCTGTCACTGCCGGACTCGAAGAAATAAAGGCCATATTGGCAACAAATCCGGTCCTGGCTGCGCCCACTTTGGGCGAACCAATGTTGTTATACATCGCAGCAACGCATCAAGTTGTAAGCGCGGTCCTCGTCGTCGAACGAGTGACAGAAGGGCATAAATTCCCTCTTCAAGAACCAGTGTACTATGTATCCACTGTGTTAACCCCCTGTAAATCCCGTTACCCGCACTATCAGAAGATAGCATATGCGGTGTTCATGGCGTCTCGAAAGCTCCGGCACTACTTTCAAGAGTGCTCGATAACAGTGGCCTCTGAAGTACCACTCAATGACATTATAAATAACCGCGACGCAACGGGCAGGATAGCAAAATGGCCCATCGAGCTCTTACCATTCGACATCACTTACAAACCTCGACGGGCTATAAAGTCACAGGTTTTGGCTGACTTCGTCGCCGAATGGACTGAAGCTGAACTCCCTAAAGAGTACGGCGCATACTCCAATTGGACTATGCATTTCGACGGCTCCAAAATGTTGGACGGACTGGGGGCTGGCGTCGTACTGACGTCCCCCACCGGAGATACAGTCCAGTATGTACTTCAAATAATGTACACGGACTCCAACAATGCAGCCGAATACGAGGCCCTGTTACATGGTCTCCGGATGGCGGTCTCCATGGGCATTCAACGCCTAGAGGTGCACGGGGACTCAAACCTTGCAATATCCCAAATAAACGGAGACTTCGATGCCAAGGATCCGAAAATGGCAGCATATCGCAACGCTGTCCTAAAAATGTCAGCTCGGTTTGAAGGACCTGAATTTCATCACATAGCCCGAGATAATAACCAAGCGGCCGACGTCCTGGCACGCATCGGTGCGAAACGTGATGCTGTCCCTCCAAATATCTTCCTGGAACGGCTCTTCAAGCCATCCGTACTATGGGAAGAGGAGTCCGGTAGCGATAAACCGGAGAAAACCGCACCAACCGGTGATTCGGCAGATGACATAACACCCTCCGCCCACGTCATAATGGCAGTAATTGCCGTGTGGAAAGAACCTTTCCTAGCCTACTTACTTAGGCAGGAACTTCCCGAAGACCAAAACGAGGCCCGCTGCATAGTCCGGCGATCGAAGGCCTACAAGGTCCATGAGGGAGAACTTTACAAGAAAAGTACTACCGGAGTCCTTCAAAGGTGTATCTCCGAAGAAGAAGGGCGAAACCTCTTGGCCGAAATTCATGCCGGACTAGGCAGACACCATGCAGTAGCCCGGGCCCTTGTAGGAAAGGCATTCCGTACAGGATTTTATTGGCCGACGGCTCGAGCAGACGCACAGGACTTGGTCCAGCGATGCGTTGGTTGTCAGCTCTTTGCTAATCAGAGCCATATGCCACCCACCGCCCTCAAAACCATACCCATTACCTGGCCGTTCGCGGTCTGGGGGCTTGACATGGTTGGACCCCTTAGAGGGGGAACCCACAAGAAAAAATACCTACTGGTCATGGTGGATAAGTTCACCAAATGGATAGAGGCCAAACCAGTCAAAATGGCAGAGTCCGGACCAGTGATAGACTTTATATCAGGGGTGGTACACCGTTACGGAGTCCCCCACAGCATCATCACCGACAACGGCACGAACTTCACGGCCGATGAGGTTAAGTCATGGTGCAAAAATATGGGCATCAAGCTTGACTATGCGTCAGTCTATCACCCTCAAACCAACGGTCAAGTGGAAAGAGCAAATGGTCTAATAATGAGCGGCATTAAACCCAGACTAGTGAGGTCACTCACTAAATCCGACGCACAATGGGTCGAGGAGCTCGACTCCGTACTCTGGGGGCTGCGGACAACGCCTAACCGTACTACCGGATTCACACCATTTTTTATGGTATACGGCGCAGAGGCAGTCTTGCCCTGTGACATTATTCATGACTCACCTCGAGTGCGCATGTATGAGGAAAGAGAGGCCGAGCTCGATCGGCAGGACAGCTTGGACACATTGGAGGAAGAACGGGACGTCGCGAAGGCTCGTTCCGCATTCTATCAGCAGCAGGCCCGAAGATATCAAAGCAGAGAAGTACGGGCCAAGACTTACAACGTTGGTGAACTAGTTCTACGCCTGCCGGACAAGAAAAAGGACAAGCTCAAGCCCAGATGGGAGGGCCCCTTCATTATCGATCAAGTACTGACCGGCGGAGCATACCGTCTGCGAAATGCGTCGGATAACCGACTCGAGCCGAACCCATGGAACGCAGCCCGCCTCCGACGATTCTACGCCTAGCGCCGGACTAAGAGTTTGTCCCCTTCCCCAATCCAAACTTTCATACTTCGGCTGTCTTTTGTTTCTCTTTTTTATCCTTTTCACTAAAAGCCCTTCCGGGCCTATTTTTGCATTCTTTGCATACGCATGATGTGCCATCCGCACTCATTATTCCTGGGGGCTTCTTTTACAGAAGCTTAATTATACGGGTTTCATACCCAACACATGTGTCAAGCTTCCACATGTACCTTTTACTCGCCATTATATGCATCGATATGACTTAAGTTTTGGCCAAGCTGGGTTGCCTGGCTCCTGTGCTTACCCCTACGTTCCCGGTTGTTCGGCTAGGAGGTAAAGGGAGCACCTCTGCGATTGTTACTGCCGGGTCAGCCGGATGTGTACCTCAGACTGGGTGAAGCTGAAAGCTAGCGTTCTTAAGGGAATATTCGGTCGGTGATTTAAAAGATGACTTTTTACCTATTTTATATATCTGCCCCCAGATGTTTTACTGCTTTCTTTGCAGTCCGGACATGCACTTTAGGGCATGCCTCCCAGCGAAAGGAACCCTTAACGGAACTATTCTCCCTGGAAGATGTTTCTTATTAACCATGTAATATAACATAACTAGTTGGGCACTTGTCTGATAAAGCACTAATGACCCCTACGCCTGGTCTCCATGCATACCACGGTTTTTTCATAACCAAAAGGTATTCGGACACACTCCGGACTCTAGGGTCCCGAGGTCGAAGCGAAGAGGTCGGCAAAGACAAACGATCTACAATCCGGCTAGAAGGCATTTCACATGTCACTATAAAGGATAACATACATTGTCAAGTTTATTGATTGTATTCCTCCTCAATCCCGTCTAACAGGCTGTCTAGTTTACAGTCCCGTTGGGAAAATTTAGCAGCCAACTCTACTTGGTTGTACACTAAACTCACAGGGATCTCCTTCCCATCGGCCCCCACTGGTCCGACTTCGGCCGTATGGTTGGGGTCCGCCTTCTTGTACCGCGTCTTCACCATGGCCCAAGCCTCCCTGGCACCTTGACGGCAAGCCGAAATCTTCCACAAACGGAAGCGCTGCCGCACTCCCTGCAGCTTCTCCGCAAGCTCCCCGAGGCCCTCGGGTAGGGTGAGGGCTGGCCATAAAGCCTGAACGACGCCGCTCATTGCCTGCCGAACTCGTTCGAGTAGCTGCAACAGTTCGGGAAGTTGATCACCCATTGATATGGGCATCTCCTCTGCAGGGCGGCCCGTGAGTATACCTACAAGACATATCATGTCAAAATACTTCCTCGCCGAACTCTTCTTTTCAAAAGAGTTCGCTCAAGCACTTACTATATATGTCGCGACGAAGCCGCTGATTCTCCTTAACGGAGCCGGACAGCTCGGCCTGTGCGCCTTTCAGCTCTTCTCCGAGCTTGGCGTTGGCATCTTGGAGCTTGTTCCTTTCCTGCTGAACCCTATTCAGCACACTCTCGCCGGCCTTTAGCTGGCGTAGCAATGCTTGCCTGTCCGGATCTTGTCCGGCGGTACCTGCAATGTCATTATTAGACTCGCGTGCACGCCGCACAGCGCTTATATTTATCAATAAAAATGTGTTACCAGGAGGGGTCTTGCCGTCTCCTCCTGCGGCAGCAAGTGCGGCCTCAAGTTGGGCCTTGCAATCTTGCAGCTCCCGAGACAGCTGGGCGTTCTTCTCGTTAAGTGCCTGCAATTTCCAATGATCCTTAAATCAGTTAGCATAACTGCTTTAAGTCTCGGGGGCTACTAGTATATACAACCATTAAAATTCCCTTACCCGTATGTCTTTCACATACTGCTCCATGGCTCTGGTAAAACCATTTTGAGCAGCACGGAGATGCGCGTCCCCTGCATTAAAGGCATCCAATGCCTCAGGGGAAAAGCACGCCTCTTGAAATACTGTCCGGCGGCGCCTATGGTTCATGGCACTCTCCACCTCAGACTTGGTGGCAGACAGTCTGTCGGTATCCTCCGTTGGAGAAGGATCCGGCTCGCATCTTGCGCTTGCCTCCCCCTCCAGGCCGGGTGCTGGAGCCTGGCCGGTGTTGGTCGGATTGGCAGTTCCCGCGCTCGCAGTCCGGCGAGCGCTTTTTCTCCTACAAAGATCATGAGCACTTAGACGTTTCCTCGGAATGCTGCTCTAAAAATTTAAACATGAGCTATACCTTTGCGGTGACATTTCCGTCCGCACGGCGCTCCTTTTCCTCCTGCTAGTTCAGACTGACCTCTGTACGTCGGCCGCCGCAGGCTCGGCTTCCTGCCGTAAAGGCGCTTCCTGCAAAATACCATCGTTCCTAAAGGTCAGAAATAGGCAGGGAAGAGATAAAGGTGTCCGGACTTCGGTCGTGGTCACCTGGGAAGCCGGACTTAGCCCGGGGTAGTCCGCCGTAATGGCAACCAAAGCATTATCTATGCTGATCTGGTGATACACCCCGTCGATCAGCTCCACCTCAATGTCCGGATCCTCTTCGGAGGCCGGACCCAGGGACCCTTCGGGATCCTCAGGTTGTGGAGAAGGACTCACCATGTCCTCCACAGTCCGGCGTAGACCCTGCGCCGAAGACATAATGTAAGAAGCTTAAACTTCGAAAGCACGGGTAGAGCCCTTCGAGGTGTTCGCTTACCCATCCTCTAGGGTTGACCATGGAAAACCCATCCAAAGGGTTCGTGCGAAGGAAGTCCTCCTTCTCCCCCTTGTACAGGCCGTACAGGATCTTCACCAGATCCTCGGTCGAATCCGGCCCTTTGCGGCCGTGCCGGGTAGCGTCGTCTTCCCCGTTGAAATCCCACATGGGGTGGCCTCTGTACTGCAGTGGCTGCACCCCTCGCTTGATGCACGTCGCCATGACTCCGATCATGGTTAAGCCGGAATGAGCCATTAATCTTATCTGGCCCATCAAGTAATGGACGCTCTTGTCTTCCTCCAAACGGGGGCTCCGCGGGCGCCAGCTGAGGCGTTTCTTCAAGGGAGCAGCATCAAACTCCGGGAGGCCGATCCGGACTGGGTCGGGCAACGGAGCGTCTCCAATATAAAACCACTCCGAGGGCCAGTCTTCGGACGCCTTCTTGGGAGTGTCGGATAGATATCCGGTCCCGGCGATGCGCCAAATTTCGGCGCCGCCCACTTGATATATGGACCCCTGGTAAGAACGGGGTACGAGGCAAAACATCCTCTTCCACAATGCAAAATGGGGCTCGATGCCCAGGAATAGCTCACGAAGAGCTACGTAGCCCGCGATATGCAGCACAGAGGCGGGCGTGAGGTGGTGGAGCTGGAGTCCGTAGAACTTCAGGAGCCCGCGGAGGAACGGATGTATTGGAAATCCGAGCCCCCTTATCAGATAGGGGACAAAGCACACTCGCTCCCCCTTATTGGGGCTTGGAGTGTCCTCCGCCTGCCTCCCACCTTGATAAGTAACCAGTCCGGCCCGGACTGGGACCATGAAGGCCGGAGGGAGAAACCCCTCCATTTGGAGCTTAACTAGCTCGTTGTGCGAAACAGAGCATCTCCTCCAATTCCCCGGCGGTGGGCTGGGAGCGCGTGAAGAAGAGCCGCGTTGACGATCCATGGTGGAATGGATTTCTAGGTCAGAGGCGCTTCGATGGAGTATACGCGGGAGGAAGGCGGTGCGGTTTGGATCTGGATTCTTGCCTCTTTTATAGGCGGGCAACTCGCACAATTAGGGGGTGAAATGTAAAAGACACCCTGGCTTTTCGCATTCGTGCGACGCATGGAAGAGGGCCATTATTTGGCGTAGAAGCCGAGGAACACAGTATTCAAGATGAAGCCGGACACTATTCGGCAGGTACATGGAATTTGAAGGGAGAACCCGCCTTGCAACACCGAAGACTATAAACACGCTGGACTTATCGTCATTGAAGCCTGGTTCGGGGGCTACTGAGGGAGTCCTGGACTAGGGGGTGTCCGGACAGCCGGACTATCAATATCCGCCGGACTCCCAGACTACGAAGATACAAGATTGAAGACTCCGGCTCGTGTCCGGATGGTACTTTCCTTGGCGTGAAAGGCAAGCTTGGCAATACGGATATGTAGATCTCCTACCATTGTAACCGACTCTGTGTAACCCTAGCCTCCTCCGGTGTCTATATAAACCGGAGGGCTTTAGTCCGTAGGACAACATACATCTCAACAATCATACCATAGGCTAGCTTCTAGGGTTTAGCCTCCTTGATCTCGTGGTAGATCTACTCTTGTACTACCCATATCATCAATATTAATCAAGCAGGACGTAGGGTTTTACCTCCATCGAGAGGGCCCGAACCTGGGTAAAAACATTGTGTCCCTCGTCTCTTGTTACCATCCGCCTAGACGCACAGTTCGGGACCCCCTACCCGAGATCTGCCGGTTTTGACACCGACAACACTTCTCATTAAAAAGCACCCGTTGGAGAGCACACTGTCATTTGCATTCATTATTATTGGTTTATATTGGGTATGACTTGACTAGATCTCTTTTACCATGAATTACAATGTTTAGTCAGTCCATGATCTTTAAAGATGCTCTGCATTTATGTTTTGCGGTCTCAAAAAGGGCTAGCGAGATACCATTTTATTTTATCATATTCTGATTGTTTTGAGAAAGTGTTGTCATCCGAGTTTTATTATTATGGCTCGCTAGCTGATTATGCTATTGATATGAGTAATTGTGAGACCTGCTGAAACCTGAATGGTGGCTTTGCATGTTTACAACAACAAGAGCAAATCGAGTTTGTAAAAGTTTTTCTTTATCACTTTCAGTTTATCAACTGAATTACTTGAGGACAAGCAAAGGTTTAAGCTTGGGGGAGTTGATACGTCTCCAACATATCTACTTTTACAAACACTTTTGCCTTTGTTTTGGACTCTAACTTGCATGATTTGAATGAAACTAACCTGGATTGACGTTGTTTTCAGCGGAACTGCCATGATGTTGTTTTATGTGTAGAAAAGAAAAGTTCTCGGAATGTCCTGGAAATCCACGGAGGCACTTTTTGGAAAATATAAAAAATACTGGCGAAAGAATCAAGACCAGGGGGCCCACACCCTGTCCACGAGGGTGGGGGGTGCGACCCCTCCCCCTGGGCGCGCCCCCTGTCTCGTGGGCCCCCTGGACCTCCACCGACCTCAACTCCAACTCCATATATTCACGTTCGAGGAGAAAAAAAAACAGAGAGAAAGTTTCATCGCATTTTACGATACGGAGCCGCCGCCAAGCACTAATCTCTCTCGGGAGGGCTGGTCTGGAGTCCGTTCGGGGCTCCGGAGAGGGGGATTCGTCGCCGTCGTCATCATCAACCATCCTCCATCACCAATTTCATGATGCACACCGCCGTGCGTGAGTAATTCCATCGTAGGCTTGCTGGACGGTGATGGATTGGATGAGATTTACCATGTAATCAAGTTAGTTTTGTTAGGGTTTGATCCCTAGTATCCACTATGTTCTGAGATTGATGTTGGTATGATTTTGCTATGCTTAATGCTTGTCACTAGGGCCCGAGTGCCATGATTTCAGATCTGAACCTATTATGTTTTCATGAATATATGTGTGTTCTTGATCCTATCTTGCAAGTCTATAGTCTCCTATTATGTGTTATGATCCGATAACCCCGAAGTGACAACAATCGGGATACTTCTCGGTGATGACCGTAGTTTGAGGAGTTCATGTATTCACTATGTGCTAATGCTTTGTTCAGGTTCTCTATTAAAAGGAGGCCTTAATATCCCTTAGTTTCCGCTAGGACCCCGCTGCCATGGGGGGGGGGTAGGACAAAAGATGTCATGCAAGTTCTTTTCCATAAGCACATATGACTATTTACGGAATACATGCCTACATTACATTGATGAACTGGAGCTAGTTCTGTGTCACCCTATGTTATAACTATTACATGAGGAATCGCATCCGGCATAATTATCCATCACTGATCCATTGCCTACGAGCTTTTCACATATTGTTCTTCCCTTATTTACTTTTCCGTTGCTACTGTTACAACTACTACAAAACCCAAAAATATTACTTTTGTTATCGTTACCTTTATTATCATACTACTTTGCTACTAAATACTTTGCTGCAGATATTAAGTTATCCAGGTGTGGTTGAATTGACAACTCAACTGCTAATACTCAAGAATATTCTTTGGCTCCCCTTGTGTCGAATCAATAAATTTGGGTTGAATACTTTACCCTCGAAAGCTGTTACGATCCCCTACACTTGTGGGTTATCAACAACCCAATATTTTTCCTTGCTGTTATTCAATAAATAATTCATCTAGCTTCTGCTTAGATGTGGTTTTATGTTTTAATTAGTGTTTGTGCCAAGTAGAACCTATAGGATAACCTATGGTGATAGTTAATTTGATCTTGCTGAAAAACAGAAACTTTTCCACGCACGAGAATAATTTTATTAAATCACAGAAACTTGCTTTTGTGTTGATCCTTTTTGCTGTAGGTCAAAAGACAAATTTCCCAGGACTTCCTATTTGGGTAGGAATTTTAGAGTTCCAGAAGTATTCGAAAGTTACATATTGCTACAGACTGTTCTGTTTTTGACAGATTCGGTTTTTCATGTGTTGTTTGCTTATTTTGATGCATCTATGGCTAGTATAGGGGGTTATGAAGGTTTAACACCAATATAAATAAAGAATGAGTTCATTACAGTACCTTATGTGGTGGTTTTTCTTTCTTGCACTAATAGAGATAATGAGATTTCCTGTTGAGTTTTGTGTTGTGAAGTTTTCAAGTTTTGGGTAGAGATTTGATGGACTATGGAATAAGGAGTGGCAAGAGCCCAAGCTTGGGGATGCCCATGGCACCCCAAGATATTCAAGGATAAACAAAAGCCTAAGCTTGGGGATGCCCCGGAAGGCATCCCCTCTTTCGTCTTCGTCTATCGGTAACTTTACTTGGAGCTATATTTTTATTCACCACATGATATGTATTTTGCTTGGAGAGTCTTGTATGATATTATTCTTTGCTTTTTAGTTTACCACAATCATCCTTGCTGTACACACCTTTTGGGAGAGACCCACTTGATTTGGAATTTATTAGAATACTCTATGTGCTTCACTTATATCTTTTGAGCTAGATAATTTTTGCTCTAGTGCTTCACTTATACCTTTCAGAGCACTGTGGTGGCTTAGTTTTGTAGAAATTGTTGATCTCTCATGCTTTACTTATATTATTTTGAGAGTCTTTTAGAACAACATGGTATTTTCTATGGTTATAAAATTGGTCCTAGAATGATGGGCATCCAAGTTTGGTATAATAAAAACTATCATAGAAAGTGAATTGGATGCTATGATCAATTTGATGCTTGATAACTATTTTGAGATATGAGGATGGTGATATTAGGGTCATGCTAGTGGGGTGATTATGAATTCAAAGAATACTTGTGTTGAAGTTTGTGATTCCCGTAGCAAGCACGTATGGTGAACCGCTTTGTGATGAAGTTGGAGCATAATTTATTTATTGATTGTCTTCCTTATGAGTGGCGGTCGGGGACGAGCGATGGTATTTTCCTACCAATCTATCCCCCTAGGAGCATGCATGTAGTACTTTGTTTTCAATGGCTTGTAGATTTTTGCAATAAGTATATGAGTTCTTTATGACAAATGTTGAGTCCATGGATTATCCGCACTCTCACCCTTCCACCATTGCTAGCCTCTCTTGTGCCGCGCAACTTTCACCGGTACCATACACCCACCATATACCTTCCTCAAAACAGCCACCATACCTACCTATTATGGCATTTCCATAGACATTCCAAGTTATATTGCCATGCAACTTTCCATCGTTCCATTCATTATGACACGCATCATCATTGTCATATTGCTCTTTGCATGATCATGTAGTTGACATTGTATATGTGGCAAAGCCACCTTCATAATTCTTCCATACATGTCACTCTTGATTCATTGCATATCCTGGTACACCTTCGGAGTCATTCATATAGAGTCATATCTTGTTCTAAGTATCGAGTTGCAATCTTGAGTTGTAAGTAAATAAAAGTGTGATGATCTTCATTATTAGAGCATTGTCCCAAGTGAGGAAAGGATGATAGAGACTATGATTCCCCCACAAGTCGGGATGAGACTTCGGACTTTATAAAAATAAGAGAAAGGCCAAATAAAAAAAGAAAGGCCAAATAAAAAAATGAGAGAAAAAGAGAGAAGGGACAATGCTACTATCCTTTTACCACACTTGTGCTTCAAAGTAGCACCATGATCTTCATGATAGAGAGTCTCCTATGTTGTCACTTTCATATACTAGTGGGAATTTTTCATTATAGAACTTGGTTTGTATATTCCAATGATGGGCTTCCTCAAAACACCCTAGGTCTTTGTGAGCAAGCAAGTTGGATGCACACCCACTTAGTTTCTTTTGTTGAGCTTTCATAAGTTTATAGCTCTAGTGCAGTCGTTGCATGGCAATACCTACTCACTCACATTGATATCTATTAATGGGCATCTCCATAGCCCGTTGATACGCCTAGTTGATGTGAGACTGTCGTCTCCTTTTTTTGTCTTCAACCACCATTCTAATACTAAAGTATGAAACAATTGATTGGCTTGTCATCGGGGTTGTGCATGATTAAATACTTTGTGTGATGAAGATAGAGCATAGCCAGATATATGATTTTGTAGGGATAACTTTCTTTAGCCATGTTATTTCGAGAAGACATGATTGCTTTGTTAGTATGCTTGAAGTATTACTATTTCTTATGTCAATATGAACTTTTATTTTGAATCATTTGGATCTGAAAATTCATGCCACAATAAAGAAAATTACATTGAGAATTATGCTAGGTAGCATTCCACATCAAAAATTCTGTTTTTATCATTTACCTACTCGAGGACGAGCATGAATTAAGCTTGGGGATGCTTGATACGTCTCCAACGTATCTATAATTTTTGATTGTTCCATGTTATTATATTACCCGTTTTGGATGTTTATGGGATTTACTTTCACTTTTATATCATTTTTGGGACTAACCTACTAACCGGAGGCCCAACCCAAATTGCTGTTTTTTGCCTATTTCAGTGTTTCGAAGAAAAGGAATATCAAACGAAGTCCAAACGGAATGAAACCTTCGGGAGCGATCTTTTTGGAACAAATGCAAACCTGCAGACTTGGAGTGGATGTCAAGCAACAAACGAGGCGGCCACGAGGGTGCCCGGGGCACCCCCCACCCTCGTGAGCCCCTCGAGCGTCAACCGACCTACTTCTTCCTCCTATATATACTCACATACCCGGAAAACATCAGGGAGCACCACGAAAACCTAATTCCACCATCGCAACCTTCTGTATCCGCGAGATCCCATCTTGGAGTCATCGCCGATGCTCCGCCGGAGGGGGAATCGACCATGGAGGGCCTCTACATCATCTCCAAGGCCTCTCCGATGAGTTGTGAGTACTTTACCGCAGACCTTCGGGTGCATAGTTATTAGCTAGATGGCTTCTTCTCTCTCTTTGAATCTCAATACAAAGTTCCCCTTGGTCTTCTTGGAGATCTATTCGATGTAACTCTTTTTGCGGTGTGTTTCGAGATCCGATGAATTGTGGGTTTATGATCAAGTTTATCTCTGAGAAATATTTGAATCTCCTCTGAATTCTTTTATGTATGATTGGTTATCTTTGCAAGTCTCTTCGAATTATCAGTTTGGTTTGGCCTACTAGATTGATCTTTCTTGGAATGGGAGAAGTGCTTAGCTTTGCATTCAATCTTGCGGTGTCCTTTCCCAGTGACAGCAGGGGCAGCAAGGCACGTATTGTATTGTTGCCATCGAGGATAAAAAGATGGGGTTTATATCATGTTGCATGAGTTTATCCCTCTACATCATGTCATCTTTCTTAATGCGTTACTCTGTTCTTATGAACTTAATACTTTAGATGCAGGCAGGAGTCGGTCGATGTGTGGAGTAATAGTAGTAGATGCATAATCGTTTCGATCTACTTCTTGCGGGCGTGATGCCTATATACATGATCATGCCTAGGTAATCTCATAACTATGCGCTTTTCTATCAATTGCTCGACAGTAATTTGTTCACCCACCATAATACTTATGATATCTTGAGAGAAGCCACTAGTGAAACCTTTGGCCCCCGGGTCTATCTTTTATCATATAAGTTTTCCATCTACTTTTATTTGCATCTTTTATTTTCCAATCTATATCATAAAAATACCAAAAATATTTATCTTATCTTATTATCTCTGTCAGATCTCACTTTTGCAAGTTACCGTGAAGGGATTGGCAACCCCTTTATTGCGTTGGTTGCGAGGTTCTTGTTTGTTTGTGTAGGTGCGTAGGACTTTTGAGGAGCCTCCTACTGGATTGATACCTTGGTTCTCAAAAATTGAGGGAAATACTTACGCTACTTTATTGCATCACCCTTTCCTCTTCAAGGAAAACCAACGCAGTGCTCAAGAGGTAGCAGAGGTGCGGCCGTCGCCAAGGGCAAGCTCGTTGTCGCCGCTGCCATCTTCCGAGCAGCACCTTGCACGACGGTCGTGTTCCCCAAACAACCTCACATAGAGGGTCGCAAGGCCATCATACCAGAAATGGAGGGTGCACCTCCTGCACAGGCCCCGCGTGCGGGCAAATGCCTGCCAACCGCGGGTCAATGACACATTGCCCGCGATGGTGACTTCGACCCCCGCCCATGAGGCCCTGCTGCAGCAGCCGTCAGCATGCAGCAAGAGGCCATCAAGCCCCGCGGTCGGTAGTGCACCCGCGAAGAAGCGTGGGAGCGGAAGCCAGGTGCTAGCGGGATTCTCCGACCATATGATAGACTCCGGGAATGCATCCGCTGAGTGGGAGCGCGGCCGAGGAGGCCGGGCGACCACAGGGCGCCTCCCCCATCGCAAGAGTTGCCCTGTCCTCGGCAGCCCCCACCATGAGAGGAAGGGCCACGGCGGCTGCCTAAGATGATGCCTACCCCCGAAGAGGTGCGCCCGCAACCCCGAGGGGACACCGCCGGGGTCACCGCGGCCACGACCTGTCTAGGGCGGCGGGGAACCCGGCCCCTCCTTGGGGGCCTTCCCATTTTCCTTGGTGGAGAACCTCCTCCTCGGCGTCATCGACGTTTTGTCAAGACGGCGAGACGAGAAAGAAGAAGAAGGGCAAGCAATGAGAAAATGGAGATGAGCAGGGGGTCTGCCCCTCCCCTCATTTATAGCCAGGGGGAGGCCAACCGCCGGCCTCCATGATCCCAGGTAATGATGATCTTTCTGCATGCAGCAGGCTCTTGTCAAGACAAATGGTTGCCGAGGCTGCATGGGGAAGTGGAGATGCCCACGTCCCATCAAGCGCCATGTGTCGACCAAGGCTGCAGTCAGTTGGGGCCCGCGCGCGCCTTGGGACCGGGGGCTACTGTCATGTTCTGGGAATGGGGGTTGTTGGGGAACGTAGTAATTTCAAATAAATTCCTACGCACACGCAAGATCATGGTGATGCATAGCAACAAGACGGGAGAGTGTTGTCCATGTGCCCTCATAGACCGAAAGCGGAAGCATTTAGCATAATGCGGTTGATGTAGTCGTACGTCCTCAGGATCTGACCGATCAAGTACCAAACGTATGGCACCTCCGAGTTCAGCACACGTTCAGCCCGATGACGTCCCTCGAACTCCGATCCAGCCGAGTATTGAGGGAGAGTTTTGTCAGCACGACGGCGTGGTGACGATGATGATGTTCTACCGACGCAGGGCTTCGCCTAAGCACCGCTATAGTATTATCGAGGTGGACTATGGTGGAGGGGGGCACCGCACACGGCTAAAAGATCAAACGATCAATTGTTGTGTATCTAGGGTGCCCCCTGCCCCCGTATATAAAGGAGCAAGGGGGGTGCGGCCGGCCAGGGAGAGGGCGCGCCGGGAGGAGTCCTACTCCCATCGGGAGTAGGACCCCCCCCCCCTTTCCTAGTTGGATTAGGACTTGGGAGGGGGAAGGAGTGGAGGAGAAGAAGGAAGGGGGGCGCCGCCCCCCTCTCCTTGTCCTATTCGGACTGGGGGGGAGGGGTGTGTGGCCCAGCCCTAGCCGCCTCTCCTCTCTTCCACCAAGGCCCACTAAGGCCCATTAAGTTCCCAGGGGTTCCGGTAACCTCCCGTTACTCCGGTAAAATCCCGATTTCACCCGGAACACTTCCGATATCCAAACATAGGTTTCCAATATATCAATCTTCATGTCTCGACCATTTTGAGACTCCTCGTCATGTCCGTGATCACATCCGGGACTCCGAACAACCTTCAGTACATCAAAACATATAAACTCATAATATAACTGTCATCGTAACGTTAAGTGTGCGGACCCTACGGGTTCGAGAACTATGTAGACATGACCGAGACACGTCTCTGGTCAATAACCAATAGCGGAACCTGGATGCTCATATTGGCTCCCACATATTCTACAAAGCTCTTTTATCGGCCAGACCGCATAACAACATACGTTGTTCCCTTTGTCAGTGGTATGTTACTTGCCCGAGATTCGATCGTCGGTATCTCAATACCTAGTTCAATCTCGTTACCGGCAAGTCTCTTTACTCGTAATGTAATACATCATCCCTCAACTAACTCATTAGTTGAAATGCTTGCAAGGCTTAAGTGATGTGCATTACCGAGAGGACCCAGAGATACCTCTCCAACAATTGGAGTGACAAATCCTAATCTCGAAATACGCCAACCCAACATGTACCTTCGGAGACACCTGTAGAGCACTTTTATAATCACCCAGTTACGTTGTGACGTTTGGTAGCATACAAAGTGTTCCTCCGGTAAACGGGAGTTGCATAATCTCATAGTCATAGGAACATGTATAAGTCATGAAGAAAGCAATAGCAACATACTAAATGATCGAGTGCTAAGCTAACGGAATGGGTCATGTCAATCACATCATTCTTCTAATGATGTGATCCCGTTAATCAAATGACAACCCATGTAAATGGCTAGGAAACATAACCATCTTTGATCAACGAGCTAGTCAAGTAGAGGCATACTAGTGACTCTTTGTTTGTCTATGTATTCACACATGTATCATGTTTCCAGTTAATACAATTCTAGCATGAATAATAAACATTTACCATGATATAAGGAAATAAATAATAACTTTATTATTGCCTCTAGGGCATATTTCCTTCAGTCTCCCACTTGCACTAGTGTCAATAATATAGATTACACAGTAATGATTCTAACACCCATGGAGTCTTGGTGTTGATCATGTTTTGCTCGTGGAAGAGGCTTAGTCAACGGGTCTGCAACATTCAGATCCGTATGTATCTTGCAAATTTCTATGTCTCCCACCTGGACTAGATCCCGGATGGAATTGAAGCATCTCTTGATGTGCTTGGTTCTCTTTTGAAATCTGGATTCCTTCGCCAAGGCAATTGCACTAGTATTGTCACAAAAGATTTTCATTGGTCCCGATGCACTAGGTATGACACCTAGATCGGATATGAACTCCTTCATCCAGACTCCTTCATTTGCTGCTTCCGAAGCAGCCATTACTCCGCTTCACATGTAGATCCCGCCATGATGCTTTGTTTAGAACTGCACCAACTGACAGCTCCACCATTCAATGTAAACACGTATCTTTGCGATTTAGAATTGTCTGGATCAGTGTTAAAGCTTGCATCAACGTAACCATTTACGATGAGCTCTTTGTCGCCTCTATAAACGAGAAACACATCCTTAGTCCTTTTTAGGTATTTCAGGATGTTCTTGACCGTTGTCCAGTGATCCACTCCTTGATTACTTTGGTACCTCCCTGCTAGACTTATAGCAAGGCACACATCAGGTCTGGTACATAGCATTGCATACATGATAGAGCCTATGGCTGAAGCATAGGGAAAATCTTTCATCTTCTCTCTATCTTCTGCAGTGGTCGGGCATTGAGTCTTACTCAACTTCACACCTTGTAACACAGGCAAGAACCCTTTCTTTGCTTGATCCATTTTGAACTTCTTCAAAACTTTGTCAAGGTATGTAACTTTGTGAAAGTCCAATTAAGCGTTTTGATCTATCTCTATAGATCTTGATGCCCAATATGTAAGTAGCTTCACCGAGGTCTTTCATTGAAAATCTCTTATTCAAGTATCCCTTTATGCTATCTAGAAATTCTATATCATTTCCAATCAGCAAAGTGTCATCCACATATAATATCAGAAATGCTACAAAGCTCCCACTCACTTTCTTGTAAGTGCAGGCTTCTCCAATAGTCTGTACAAAACCAAATGCTTTGATCACACTATCAAAGCGTTTATTCGAACTCCGAGAGGCTTGCACCAGTCCATAAATGGATCGCTGGAGCTTGCACACTTTGTTAGCTCCCTTTGGATTGACAAAACCTTCTGGTTTCATCATATACAACTCTTCTTCCAGAAATCCATTCAGGAATGCAGTTTTGACATCCATTTGCCAAATTTTATAATCATAAAATGCGGCAGTTGCTAACATGATTCGGACAGACTTAAGCATCGCTACGGGTGAGAAGGTCTCATCGTAGTCAATCCCTTGAACTTGTCAAAAACCTTTTGCGACAAGTCGAGCTTTGTAGACAGTAACATTACCGTCAGCGTCAGTCTTCTTCTTGAAGATCCATTTATTCTCAATTGCTTGCCGATCATCGAGCAAGTCAACCAAAGTCCACACTTTGTTCTCATACATGGATCCCATCTCAGATTTCATGGCCTCAAGCCATTTTGCGGAATCTGGGCTCACCATCGCTTCTTCATAGTTCGTAGGTTCGTCATGGTCCAGTAACATAACTTCCAGAACAGGATTACCGTATCACTCTGGTGCGGATCTTACTCTGGTTGACCTACGAGGTTCAGTAACAACTTGATCTGAAGGTTCATGATCATCATCATTAACTTCCTCACTAATTGGTGTAGGTGTCGCAGAAACCGGTTTTTGCGATGAAATACTTTCCAATAAGGGAGTAGGTACAATTACCTCATCAAGTTCTACTTTCCTTCCACTCACTTCTTTCGAGATAAACTCCTTCTCTAGAAAACTCTGAATTTAGCAACAAAAGTCTTGCCTTCGGATTTGTGATAGAAGGTGTACCCAACAGTCTCCATTGGGTATCCTATGAAGACACATTTCTCCGATTTGGGATCGAGCTTATCAGGTTGAAGCTTTTTCACATAAGCATCGCAGCCCCAAACTTTAAGAAACGACAAATTTGGTTTCTTGCCAAACCATAGTTCATAAGGCGTCGTCTCAACGGATTTTGATGGTGTCCTATTTTACGTGAATGTAGCCGTCTCTAAAGCATAACCCCAAAACGATAGCGGTAAATAAGTAAGAGACATCATAGATCCCACCATATCAAGTAAAGTATGATTACGACGTTCGGACACACCATTACGTTGTGGTGTTCCGGGTGGCGTGAGTTGCGAAACTATTCCGCATTGTTTCAAATGTAGACCAAACTCGTAACTCAAATATTCTCCTCCACGATCAGATCGTAGAAACTTTATTTTCTTGTTACGGTGATTTTCAACCTCATTCTGAAATTCTTTGAACTTTTCAAAAGTTTTAGACTTATGTTTCATTAATTAGATATACCCATATCTGCTTAAATCATCTATGAAGGTGAGAAAATAACGATATCCGCACGAGCCTCAACATTCATTGGACCACATACATCTGTATGTATGATTTCCAACAAATCTGTTGCTCTCTCCATAGTTCCGAAGAACGGCGTTTTAGTCATCTTGCCCATGAGGCACGGTTCGCAAGTACCAAGTGATTCATAATCAAGTGGTTCCAAAAGTCCATCAGTATGGAGTTTCTTCATGCGCTTTACACCGATATGACCTAAACGGCAGTGCCACAAATAAGTTGCACTATCATTATCATCTCTACATCTTTTGGCTTCAACATTATGAATATGTGTATCACTATTATCGAGATTCAATAAAAATAGACCACTCTTCAAGGGTGCATGACCACAAAAGATATTACTCATATAAATAGAACAACCATTATTCTCTGATTTAAATGAATAACTGTCTCGCATCAAACAAGATCCAGATATAATGTTCATGCTCAACGCTGGCACCAAATAATAATTATTTAGGTCTAATACTAATCCCGAAGGTAGATGTAGAGGTAGCGTGCCGACCGCGATCACATCGATGTTGGAACCATTTCCCACGTGCATCGTCACCTCGTCCTTTAGCCAATCTTCGCTTAATCCGTAGCCCCTGTTTCGAGTTGCAAATATTAGCAACAGAACCAGTATCAAATACCCAGGTGCTACTGCGGGCATTAGTAAGGTACACATCAATAACATGTATATCACATATACCTTTGTTCACCTTGCCATCCTTCTTATCCGCCAAATACTTGGGGCAGTTTCGTTTCCAGTGACCAGTCTGCTTGTACTAGAAGCACTCAGTCTCAGGCTTAGGTCTAGACTTGGGTTTCTTCTCATGAACAGCAACTTGCTTGCTATTCTTCTTGAAGTTCCCCTTCTTCTTCCCTTTGCCCCTTTTCTTGAAACTGGTGGTCTTATTGACCATCAACACTTGATGCTCCTTCTTGATTTCTACCTCCGTAGCCTTTAGCATTGCGAAGATCTCGGGAATTGTCTTATCCATCCCTTGCATATTATAGTTCATCATGAAGCTCTTGTAGCTTGGTGGCAGTGATTGGAGAATTCTGTCAATGACGCTATCATCCGGAAGATTAACTCCCAGTTGAATCAAGTGATTATTATACCCAGACATTTTGAGTATATGCTCACTGACAGAACTATTCTCCTCCATCTTGCAGCTATAGAACTTATTGGAGACTTCATATCTCTCAATCCGGGCATTTGCTTGAAATATTAACTTCAACTCCTAGAACATCTCATATGCTCCATGACGTTCAAAACGTCGTTGAAGTCCCGGTTCTAAGCTATAAAGCATGGCACACTGAACTATCGAGTAGTCACCAGCTTTGCTTTGCCAGACGTTCATAACATCTGGTGTTGCTCCTGCAGCAGGCCTGGCACCTAGCGGTGCCTCTAGGACGTAATTCTTCTATGCAGCAATGAGGATAATCCTCAAGTTACGGACCCAGTCCATGTAATTGCTACCATCATCTTTCAACTTTGCTTTCTCAAGGAACACATTAAAATTCAACGGAACAACAGCATGGGCCATCTATCTACAATCAACATAGACAAGCAAGATACTATCAGGTACTAAGTTCATGATAAATTTAAGTTCAATTAATCATATTACTTAAGAACTCCCACTTAGATAGACATCCCTCTAATCCTCTAAGTGATCACGTGATCCAAATCAACTAAACCATGTCCGATCATCACGTGAGTTGGAGTAGTTTCGATGGTGAACATCACTATGTTGATCATGTCTACTATATGATTCACGCTCGACCTTTCGGTCTCCGTGTTCCAGGCCATATCTGTTAAATGTTAGGCTTGTCAATTTTAACCTAACTATTCCGCGTGTGCAACTGTTTTGCACCCGTTGTATTTGAACGTAGAGCCTATCACACCCGATCATCACGTGGTGTCTCAGCACGAAGAACTTTCGCAATGGTGCATACTCAGGGAGAACACTTATACTTTGATAATTTAGTGAGGGATCATCTTATAATGCTACCGTCAATCAAAGCAAGATAAGATGCATAAAAAGATAAACATCACATGCAATCAATATAAGTGATATGATATGGCCATCATCATCTTCTGCTTGTGATCTCCATCTCCGTAGCACTGTCATGATCACCATCGTCACCGGCGCGACACTTTGATCTCCATCGTAGCATCATTGTCATCTCGCCAATCTTATGCTTCTACGACTATCTCTACCGCTTAGTGATAAAGTAAAGCATTACAGGGCGATTGCATTGCATACAGTAAACCGACAACCATATGGCTACTGCCAGTTGCCGATAACTCGGTTACAAAACATGATCATCTCATACAATAAAATTTAGCATCATGTCTTGACCATATCACATCACAACATGCCCTGCAAAAACAAGTTAGACGTCCTCTACTTTGTTGTTGCAAGTTTTACGTGGCTGCTATGGGCTTAGCAAGAATTGTTCTTACCTACGCATAAAAAACACAACGATAGTTTGTCGAGTTGGTGCTGTTTTAACCTTCGCAAGGACCGAGCGTAGCCACACTCGGTTCAACTAAAGTTGGAGAAACTGACACCCGCCAGCCACCTATGTGCAAAGCACGTCGGTACAACCAGTCTCGCGTAAGCGTACGCGTAATGTCGGTCCAAGCCGCTTCATCCAACAATACCGCCGAACCAAAGTATGACATACTGGTAAGCAGTATGACTTATATCGCCCACAACTCACTTGTGTTCTACTCGTGCATATGACATCTACGCATAAAACCTGGCTCGGATGCGACTGTTGGGGAATGTAGTAATTTCAAAAAAAAATCCTACGCACACGCAAGATCATGGTGATGCATAGCAACGAGAGGGGAGAGTGTTGTCCACGTACCCTCGTAGACCGAAAGTGGAAGCATTTAGCATAATGCGGTTGATGTAGTCGTACGTCTTCACGATCCGACCAATCAAGTACCGAACGTACGACACTTCCGAGTTCAGCACACGTTCAGCCCGATGACGTCCCTCAAACTCCAATCCAGCCGAGTGTTGAGGGAGAGTTTAATCAGCATGACGGCGTGGTGACGATGATGATGCTATACCGACGCAGGGCTTCGCCTAAGCACCGCTACAGTATTATCTAGGTGGACTATGGTGGAGGGGGACACCGCACACGGCTAAATGATCAAACGATCAATTGTTGTGTATCTAGGGTGCCCCCTGCCCCCGTATATAAAGGAGCAAGGGGGGTGCGGCCGACCGGGGAGAGGGCGCACCGGGAGGAGTCCTACTCCCACCGGGAGTAGAAGTCCCCCCCCCCTTCCTAGTTGGATTAGGACTTGGGAGGGGGAAGGAGTGGAGGAGAAAAAGGAAGGGGGCCGTTGCCCCCCTCTCCTTGTCCTATTCGGACTGGGGGGAGGGGCGCGCGGCCCAGCCCTAGCCGCCTCTCCTCTCTTCCACCTAGGCTCACTAAGGCCCATTAAGTTCTCAGGGGGTTCCGGTAACCTCCCGGTACTCCAGTAAAATCCCGATTTCACCCGGAACACTTCCGATATCCACACATAGGCTTCCAATATATCAATCTTCATGTCTCGACCATTTCGAGACTCCTCGTCATGTCCGAGATCACATCCGGGACTCCGATCAACCTTCGGTACATCAAAAACTCATAATATAACTATCATCATAATGTTAAGCGTGCGGACCCTACGGGTTCGAGAACTATGTAAACATGACCGAGACACGTCTCTGGTCAATAACCAATAGCGGAACCTGGATGCTCATATTGGCTCCCACATATTCTACAAAGATCTTTTATCGCTCAGACCGCATAACAACATGCGTTGTTCCCTTTGTCATCGGTATATTACTTGCCCGAGATTCGATCGTCAGTATCTCAATACCTAGTTCAATCTCATTACCGGCAAGTCTCTTTACTCGTACTGTAATATATCATCCCGCAACTAACTCATTAGTTGCAATGCTTGCAAGGTTTAAGTGATGTGCATTACCGAGAGGGCCCAAAGATACCTCTCCGACAATCGGAGTGACAAATCCTAATCTCGAAATACGCCAACCCAACATGTACCTTCGGAGACACCTGTAGAGCACCTTTATAATCACCAAGTTACGTTGTGACGTTTGGTAGCACACAAAGTGTTCCTCCGGTAAACGGGAGTTGCATAATCTCATAGTCATAGGAACATGTATAAGTCATGAAGAAAGCAATAGCAACATACTAAACGATCGAGTGCTAAGCTAACGGAATGGGTCATGTCAATCACATCATTCTTCTAATGATGTGATCCCATTAATCAAATGGCAACCCATGTCAATGGCTAGGAAACATAATCATCTTTGATCAACAAGCTAGTCAAGTAGAGGCATACTAGTGACTCTCTATTTGTCTATGTATTCACACATGTATCATGTTTCCGGTTAATACTATTCTAGCATGAATAATAAACATTTACCATGATATAAGGAAATAAATAATAACTTTTTTATTGCCTCTAGGGGATATTTCCTTCAGGGGTACCCAGACTTGCCTGCTTGCGGCCTATGGCGTGGCTTCATCAAAGGCCTGGTATGGCCCACCTTCATCATCAACAACACAAGACCCTCGCGAGGGGCCATGCCTCGCGAGGCGGACGACGCCAAGACCTCCAGAAGGAGTGGCCTCCTTAGGCTGTCTCCTGAGGAGCGGAGATTTCTATGCACGCCGTCACCTCGTGAGGTTCGAATGATGTGAGCCATGACGACCAAGGCCATGTGGGCACCAGCGGTCGCAGTACAATAGTTTCCTCTTTGGTGCTAAAGAGGCAAGCGCAGGCGCGGAGTCCCGAGGAGTCAGCCAATGGTTTCTATTTCCATGCAACAAGACCAAGACCGCTAGGACGGCAGGACAGATGTCATCGCCGAGCCCACTATAGCATCATGACCAGAGACTTTGCAAGCGAAGACCACCTTTCGTCAGGATAAGATGTACTAGTTGTCTCCCTTTGAATTTGGCCGTTGTGGGATCCCTTCCCGCCTACATTTTGGGGGAAGAGGACCAAGGCCACTATTAGTATAGCCTAGCTACCACCATAGAGGGGGGTCGGATCCACTCCTCCCTCACCAACTCACACCAACACAAGAACACACCTCCTGAGGTTGTTCTCCCATTGTACTAGTTCATCCTCAGCCCACCTCGAGGCCAATCCACCACAAAGCAGGAGTAGGTTATTACACCGCAAGGTGGCCCAAACCTTGTAACATCCAAAATTTCCAATTTGGCATGTTATACATAGATCATCCATGCATATCATATTTTATTGCTTTCTCGTTTGCAATCCTCGAAATCCTAAGCAGCTCAAGGACCTTCGGAGAGAGTTGGGGATTTTCCTATTTTCATATTTGAAATTCTTATCAAATAGTGAAGACGAGGATTGGATTTTAATTATTTTCTCTCCGGAAAATATTTCATTTTAAAATAATAAATGAGGGGAGATAATATGACTTCTCCAAAATAATTGAAATATCGGAGGAAAAATGTTAAAATCATTTTTTGGGATTTTATTTGAATTTATTTCGGGATTCTATTGCTCCTAGAAAAATGTTGCATATTTTAAAATTGCATTTTTGGGGCCAAGAAAGTTCATCTTGTTCTAAATATTTTATTTAGACGAAGAAAACTTGTTTTGGAATTTTTAGATTTTTATTTATTTTTCTAGGAATTTTCTTCGACGGAATGTTTTAAAAAAAATCTCGCGCCCGACTGGGCCAAAGGCCCAGCCGAGCAGGCCGGCCCAGCCAGCCGCCGCCGCCGCCTTCCCTGCGCGCGCGCCGTGCACGGCACGGACGCCGAGGGCGAAGTCCGAGCCGGACTCCACCCACGGGCGCCCCATCGCCCAAGCCAGCCCCGCCCCGCCCCCTATAAAGCCGCCGCCCCCGCCGCCACATCGCCACCACCACCACCACAGCCCGCCGCCGCCACCGCAGCCGCAGCCCGCCGCCGGAGCCGCCGCCGCAGCCCCGCGTCGCCGCCGCCGACTCCCGCCGCAGCCCCGCAGCCCGCCGCCGCCACCGAAGCCCCGCCGGAGCCGCCGCCCCGCCGGACGAGTCACCGGAGGTACCCGATCCCCGCCGCCGGTTTTCTTAAATAAACCCTCGGTTTTTTAAAAAAAACCCTAGATCGTTTTTTTACTAGTTCGGTTTATTTTATTTTTTCGGTTTATTTATTTAACGAACGTCCGTTCGTTCTAACGAACACGTTCTCTATTTAGTTTCTGTTAACGAACGTTCGTCCGTTAGCAGTTCGTCGTTTTTCTTTTTATCGGATTTATTCCGCGATTACTCTGATCGCGATTTCTGATCTAATTTTCAAACCTGTTTATCTTTTCGCTCGTTTATCGGAATCAGGCGATTCAAGCGCCTGGAGTTTCATCTCGAAACCCTCTTTCCGAATAATCAACTCAAACAAGATTTTTCTTCTGTAAAATTTGACCTAGATCCAGATTAGCAAAACGAAGTTGTTTCTTTTGCCGTTTGAGTTTCGTTGCTTCATTTGATTTGATTCTTCTTGCAAACCGGAGTTCTTAAGTTGAACTCTCCGGTCAAACTCTTTTATTTGGAGTTCTACTTGTGCATCTTTGATTGTTGCTTATGTATGTTATTGTTTGCTTGCGATAGAATTCCCGGAGTGCGAAGCGTGTTACTACGAGTCTCTAGGATTCCCGGATCGTCAGCCAGGCAAGTAACACATTGATCATACTCTTCTCATACCCAGTTTTTATGCATTAGTTTCAATCCTCCAACATTGCATGATTAGGATGCCTTTAACATGTGGGTTGGGAAGTAATTGATGAGGTAGAACCTATTGCCCTGTTTATTATCAAACCCTCGGGAGTTACTTCTATGTTATGCTTATATTGCCATGCTATGCTCGTAGACGTGGATTGGGTTTGAGTGATATCCATGACAGATGTGAGAATTTATTATTAATGGTTTACTTAAGGTGGCAACTTTAATACACATCTGGGTGGATTGAGGCACCTGGGGTTACCAGTGATTGCCTGTTTTATTTTTGGAAATCCCGGGGTTACCGTGTGATTCTCCTATGGACCGCCACCCAGGCTCAAAGGGAACTGAGTCTATTCATGCTAGAAACTTCCGTGTGCAGCCGCAAGCTATTATGGGCTCTAGCATAGTTTGAGTAAGTTGCGTGAAGCTCTTGAAGAGGTGGATCAGCAGGTAGTGGGTTTGTAGATTTGGTATGGTCTGCCCGGAGTAGAGAGTTAATGCTTCTGAAAGACTGTGTCTCGGTCATCCGTCTCTCAAACACCATGCAGTGCGAGAATCAACGGAGGCGATCGAGTCTTGCGGGGAAAAGTGCGCAAACCTCTGCAGAGTGTACAATCTAATCATGGTTAGCCGTGTCCCCGGTTATGGACAATTCTGAGTATCTAGTACTTGAGTATTCGCATGTATCTCAACACTCTTAATAATTAATTTTTCTTGGGTTGTTAATTACTTTTAATTGGGATCATTGAGTTGGGGTTTACCTTCTCAGATGATGTTTCAACTACCATGATAGTTAAATTAAAATTGAATTCCTTTGTAGTAGGGGGAAATTGGCTTTTTGCAAAAACTGTAACCATAGAGCTTTCCACCAGCCAAATATGCATGTAGTGGTAGCATTATTCTGTTATTTCTCTTTTGTGTTACATTGCCAGCATATTCCATGTGTTGACCCGTTCTCGGGCTGCAACGTATTATGTTGCAGACTTTTCAGATGAGGAGTAAGGTTCGTAGGTCGTTGCCGTGCAGCTCAGTTATGCCGTTGGAGTTGATGGACTCACTTTATCTTCCAAGCCTTTCGCTGTTATCGCATTAGATGGCCTTAAGCCATATTATTGTAATAAGTTCTCTTTTGAGACATTCCATGTAATAAGTGTGTGATTGCTACTCTGTTATAAATCCTTCGAAGTACTGTGTGGTGTCAGCATTACTGATCCAGGGATGACACCTGAGCACAGAGACTTGACCATCTGAGGTCGGGTCGCAACAAACCTGGGTAAATTGCCTTGTTCTGTTTCCTTCCTATTCACCGAGCTAGGCTGTGAGATCGATGAGTTGGCAGACTGGGGAGGTTGAGTTCTTTCAACGCACCCCAGAGTTTGAATTTATTCAGGGTCTGTGGAGCCCCAAATCCGACAGATCCTGCCCGAAAAAATACAAACTAGATCCGAATTGAGTTGGCACGATAAATGTGCACTCTTTCTCTGCAAAAATTTGAATGAAGCGGGGAAAGTCGAAGTAACCGCCCGAAACCAAAATCTATGAGATGGAAATTACTGCCTATGCTTGACACGCATAGCCTATTGGCTTGATTTTTTATAGGTTTTTATAGGTGTGGGTTTGTAATTTCACTTAAATGCGACATAACCGCCTCCCGCCCGGATTCATACATGGTGGGCGCCAAAAGACAATGTCTCCTCGGCCAAAATCTCCTCCCTCCCTAATTCATACACGGTGGGCGCCAAAACAAACTATTTTCGTCCGAAATCTCCATCGGCAAATATTCGTTGTATGCGAGATTACCGTCCTATCCCCAACCGACTAATATTGCTGTGATGTAGGAAATTTTAAACGGGGGCTAAGTTTATGAATTTCCTTGCATTTGAGACAAGCGCGCCCTGAAGATATGGTTCCCCCTTCCTCTCTCCCTCCATTTCCCCATTCATACTCCGTGGGCGCCAAAACACCCTCTCCACCCCAGCCTCCTCCGTCCGCCACCCCATCCACCGCCGTCCTCCTCCACCAAGACGAAGCTGACACCCCGACGCTGTCTTCCATTACAAGAGAGCGACCTCTCTCATCCACGGCTTTAGACCAGGATCCTTGCATCCCGTCCTCTCGCTTCATCCCCGCCGTCGTCCACCTTGTCAGCGCCGCTCCTATGACCGTCTCGTCCATCGTGCCAAGATATTTCCCCCGCCGCCACCGTCTACCCTCCAAGATCTACTTCCATGCCGCCGACAGCCATCACTACCGCAGCACCGTCAAATTCTCAGCAAATCCATACACGGCGCCGCACCAGAGGTGGTACTCTTTCCTATCTGCTCAACTTATTTATCGCAACAAGAAAATAGATCGCCACTACTTTACTGTGATTTCCTGTCCATCACTTAGGATCTTACTTGTCAGTTGAAAGCAAACATTGGTTGCAAAGTTGCCTTTCTCCGGTTTGCACCTTCAGATCCATGATGGCATGCTCAACACTATACTCGCAATGCTTATGGTTTTCCCCTTTTATATTCCACACTAGTTAAATGACAGTAGACTAAATTTCAAAATTGGGTCAGTCAATTTTTGAAAGATCACCGCAGTTCGTCGGTGGGAAAGAAGGGGCTCGCTGCAGGGCTACCCCATTATCTATCTTAGGGTTTCGGGTGAGGACAGTGGTTGTGAGGTGCTATCGCCGGGCTATGGTGGGGCCTCGCCGGGGGCAAAACTCGACGTGGGTGGGGGTGGAGTTAGCAAGAGGGATGGCCTGGGGCGGCAAAAGATCGGAGGTGGTGGGCGGTTCAGGGGAGGGTGAGGACCGATGGTTCAGCCAGCGACCCGTGCGGTGGTCTTTACAGGGAGAATAAGAGGCGAGGAAGAAGAATGGTTAGGAGACCTAGGATGTTCATCCAACCGCCTGAAATGGTCGACTGACCCAAATGATGAAAGTCGGGCAACTTGCATGTAGACATTCCCATATATTCAGTACTATTATCGTAGGTGCTTCGAGACGCACGTGCAAGCAGTGCTCCTCAACCCATCAAGCTAAACAACATGCCACTCATAATTCCAAACTTAGTTGCTCAAATACGAATCTATTATGATGCTACATGTACTCAAACAGAGAATGTTTAATTGGTCAGTTAATGTTCCTACTTTACTTTTGAAAAACGCATGTGCCACATATCAAGGGACAACAGGGAGTTGCGTTCTTTATGCGCTCTGGTTCATCATGTGTGGCCATCCAACATTTTATTATCCAAAATCTGCTTGCTCTTCTTTAGCATGCTCCTCTTATGTTCTTCCTTTGTAAGTACTCTCTCTGTACCTAAATATAAGTCTTTGTAGAGATTCCTCCATGGACTTCATAAAGAGCAAAATGAGTGAATCTACACTCTAAAATGTATCTATATACATTTATATGTGATCCATAGTGGAATCTCTACAAAGATTTGTATTTAGGAACAGATGGAGTATAATAGTTGTACAATATGTTTTTTGTAGTGAAGAGGAGCAGGGACATTTGAAGTGTACATATCTATTCGGTCGCTTTTCATGGACGCTTTCAACTCTTCGTGTTGGTCTTCATGTCGATTGTCATGGACGCTTTCAACTGTTTGTATTTGATCATATGTGTCGCCTTTGAGAGTTAGATTGATAGTAACAGTACTGCGCCTTCAGTTGTAGAGAGCTGGTACATATATTCCAGCAAGTTCCACTTTCCTGATTTTACTCCTGATGCTTAGGGTTTTCCCATTATATTTACACTACAATCTACGTAGGTGCTTTGTGTCCTACTAGCAGTTGTCCACCCTTTAAAGCTAAATAACACACCAATCATACGTCCTAAGGTTCTTCAAATATGCATGTGATATGATACTGACATTAGCTAACAGAAGCTCATTTAATTGGTTAGCTAATGCTCCCACTTGAGTTTCCAAATGCATGTGGCCACATATAGAGAGACATCAAGGAATTGCATTTACTGGGTGCTCTGATTCATCATGGGTGGGCAACCAACATTGTATAGAAAGAAGGGGAATCTCAATAATATGCTTCCCATTCTATTCTTTAACATGTTCCTCTTATTTTCTTATTTAGTAAGTACAGTATGTTCCTTGTCAGGAAGGGGAGCAGGGACATCTGCAGTTAACAGCTCAATTGGGCCGGTTCTGCTACATGATTTCGCACTTCGAGTTGGTCTGCCATAATATCCCGGAAATGGTGGGAGCCGTGCGGTCTTTGATAGACTAAACTGATAGTAACAGTTGTGCGCCTACAGGTGAATAGAGCTGGCATGTAGATGATCAATAGGCTGCATATTAGTAGCAGCAAAACCCTGTATTTTCAAGCCAGTTCCACTTTCTCGATTTATTTATGGTGGTTATGGTGTACCCCTATTATCTACACTATGATCTACCTACTGGCTCTGTGCTCTCGTTATCATGGTTTGGCAATGGACTTTCTATACGGTATATTACGAACCTATCATCTGTCAACTATCCTTACATTTGGAGCTCCCAACATGGAGCATATTTTTGTGTAGTTGTGCCAGATTATATTAATCTACTCACCATATTATAGCAGACATGGGCTCTCTCATCAGAATCCAGTGATAGCACACAAGGGTTTACAGGGAGCCCCTATTATATTACAATATCCTCTGCATTGCAAAGATAATCTCATACTCCCTCCATTCCTAAATATAGGGTGTATAGTTTTTGGCACGGAAATTAAAGAACACACGTGGAGGAAAAATTTCACAAGTTTTGGGCGAGATTACACCTGACTAATTGACATGAGAAAATAGAGGAGCTTGCCTCATATAAGGAAATGTAATCAAATCCCTAAAATAATTATCCAAATGAGTGGTGCAACGCAATACACCTTATATATCGGATTTTTTCTCAAAAATCTACACACCTTATATCAAGGAATGGAGGGAGTACTATTTATGTTTTCATGCTTTTCAGATATTGTACATAATCACAATGAATATAAGAATGCGCACATCAGAAGAATTTTGCAGAACAGTTCAATGGGTAACAAACTTCCCATCAAGGGATTGAGGTCCATTGTGGACGCAATGAAACCCACATGCTCCCGACCTATAGATTCGTATTTATAATATGATCCTAATGACTATTCTAAGCTCAAGGAGTCAAAGGTAGATGGCCTATCCTGTTCACCTGATAAGGTGCCTATTCTAATTTGGCAAGGTTTATTAGTTGCACATATCTTGCATAAGGTGTATTGCATTGCTTTTGCTTCGTTGCACCACCATCTTCTTAGTTTACTCATGATATATATGAAGATGCCATGCCCATCCATTATCAACACCTATTCCATTTGTCGTCATACCATGTTTTTCCATTCAAATATTGTTCTTGTGTTTCAGACATCCAAAAGGAAGAGGGTGATTGCAGAACCTGAAGGAGTACAAGTAATGTCCTTGAAAAAGGTGGTGCTACCAGAGAAATTACATAGCACCTGATGTATATTGGCGATAGAACCAGCGCAGCAAAACCTAGGATATCGCAACTATGCCGGTCGCTGCTTTGCTCTTGTGAGTACGTGTTGTCCAATCGATGCCCATACATTCATACCGGGTGGATTATGTGACATCATTGTGCATTATAGCTTGCTTATCCACTGTTCACTCCAAATTATCAGATCTATATTAATGCTTAAATTAATGTAGAATAAGCCCAATGCTTGTGAAAATTTTAGTTCTGCATTGTTCTTGTAAGTATCTGTTGTCCTTCATCACTTATATTTGTCAGCTAGTTCTTCATGTACACTTCGCATCTTATTTTCCCTTGTCTTCCATTTTCTACACATCAGATCTACATTTAATCTTGCCAAAATATCGAATAAAACCAATGTGACTAAATAAGTTTAGCTCCGCATTACTCTTGTTAGTGCCTTTTGCCTGTATGTTGTATTTACATTTGTACTCTGCATCTTAAGTTAAATAATCGCCATTTGTTCCTATATTTTCACATCTATATTTACTCTCAATAAAATGTAGAATAAAGCCAATGCTCTTGAAGAAGAGTGTGCGATAAACTTCTTGAATTGCCCCCCCCCCACCCCCTATAAATATGGACAAGGGCTTTATAGAGCCTGTCTTCACTACTAATGTAAGTTTGTCTTCCTCGAGCCTTCAAACTTTGTTGTGTATATTTGGATAGCTATGAGTGCAAATGTTGTTTATTTTTGTCGTCTGCATCAAATTGCTTGTTCAAAGTTTATAAAGAAGAAGTACATAAACATAAGTTTGTCCTTCTCAATTTCAGTCTTTAGTTGTACAACCTAGTTCCTTATTCGTACCATGTAAATTAAACTAAACATAGCAGGTTATCTTCTTTAGCACTATGTGTATGCTTGTGTTCTTGATCTGTAATCCAGTGGTGTGGTGAAACTACCAATAACAGCACAATATCATAACCTGCTATGTCTCAACTATGAACAATGCCATATTATATTAATGTTATTTAAATTGTGTCTCTTTATTTACCAATCTGAAATGGTATAAATTGACAGTACACTCACCATTCATGCTTATACGTTGTTTTGAACTACGTGTATGCTTGTGTTCTTGATTTGTAATCCAGTGGTCTGGTGAAGCTGGCCCCTCCTGCACAATGCCATTTCCTGCCGTCTTAACTATGAACAATGCCTATTATGAATGCTACTTTAAACCGAGTCTCTTTATTTCTGACAAAGAAATGAGATGAATTGACAGCGTTGATGCTTATACGTGCAAAACCTATTATCTACCTACTTGTTTCTCTCTCAGGGTGACAACACTGTTGCTAGAAAGAACTGCCACAATGATAGTGAGATGAATCCATTGTTTGTCCCTCTAACATATATTCTAGAGAAGAAGGCAACACATCTTGAGGGTAGGGATACAACCGCAAAGTCATATCTTGATGTAGTGTCCAACTTACTTAGTGACACAAGCTCGATGAAGTCGTCGCCTCAATCAGTTCGACTTCTTCAGTCTGAAATTCAAGCAGAAAGACATGCTTCCGCTCAAATCTGACTGGAACTCCAATCTCTATGCAAGATTAACCGTAAGTACATGACATCTATTGATTCTATGCAGCTTAAGTTGGTGGATATAAGCATCAAAGAAGCATGGTCTCATCAGGTTGCTAAGCTGCTTGCGCTGCAGCTCCTGGGCCGAGCTAACCTTTCTTGAACTGTGTTGAAGTGTTGTCGGTTTTGTCTATTATTATGTCGGCCTGTTAACTTCCACTGGTGGCGACCTGTCCAGTTTATGGAATCTGCTATCTGGTTGCCCTTTATTATCACCGGCGGCGAACTTTGATGCCCAAGGGATGTATATGATGTAATTTCTTTATTGTATAGTCTAGGTTTATTCGTCGTCGCGATGCTGTAATTTGTTTGTTGTTTCTGCTGTCGTCGCTCTGAGGAAAGGTTGTAATCATCGATCGGTGCGCAATGAGCCAATAGGTTAGGATTATAAAATAATAATTTACGTACTAAAATTGGCCGGCCGCCAATCGCTAGTACGGGCCGAACTGTTGGCCTACAATCATCTTGGGCCATTAGTTAGATCTCTTAATTTGGCCTACACTTAGTTTTGGGCCTTTAAAAGGCCGAGAAAACCACTTGCCTTAATTGAGCCGGGAAATTGAATAGGCTTTTAACAGATTGAAAACTAGATTCAGCCTTAATTGTGGCGAACAAATCACAGGCCGATAGCGTGCTGTAATATAAATTGGCCCATTATTGGCCCATTCGGGTGACGGGCCATTAATAGGGTGAAATGTTTTTGGGCCTTGGCTGACCCAATTACATGATGGGCGGAAGCAGGCCCGATGTACAACAGGCATAAATTAGGCCAAAAACTCTCAAGGGCCTTTAACAGGCCGATAGGCAGTTTGGGCTAGAATGTATCCATGAAGACTATGGGCCGTTAAGAGGCCGAAAGTAACTATGAACCATAATTAGGCCCAGGTGCAACTCGGGCCTTTAAATGAATGAAAGTGAAACTAGGCCGAAAGAGGCCCATATGTAGACAGGGCCGCTGATAGGCCGAAACTAATATTGGGCCGAACTGTTAAACGACCCATTAAGAGGCCAAAGAGCAAATCAGGCCGCCAATGGGCCCAATGGCACAATAGCTGTTAATAGCGTTGTATCTGTTATGCGTCGTAATTTGGCCCAAGAAATGAAAGTCAATTAACGGGTCGGATCAGGTATGGACCGTAATTTGGCCCAGGCTGTTAACGGGCCATAAACTGGCCCAGAATATTGCAGTCATTTAATGGCCTGTATCTGATGTGGGCTATAATTTGGTCCAGAAAATGTTAGGCTGTTAATGGGTCAGCCCATTAGATCTGACGAAATCTTGTGGCTCTGTTCTGGGGCCGGCTTTTCAACCTATATGGGCCTCTATTGGGCCGTCCCACGTGTCAACGTTTCATTGGCAATTCTTGTCAAATGGATGGTTGACGTCTGTCCCAACGCTGAGCCGGCACGTGGTTCTTCGGCGAATGAGAATTTTACACGTGGAAAATCGCCATTGGTCCGGGCTGTTAACGGGTTATCGGATCCAAACCGAAACCCGATAGCTTAATGGCCACCCTTTACGATGGATGCCACATGTCGGTTACCCTTGATGAAAGCACTTCTATGACGCGCGATTTATCATCATGGAAGTGGACACTTCTGTGATGATAATTTTGGTAATGTCATGGAACACTTCTACGACAGCACATGTATGACTATCTTGATTCTGTCATAAAATCGTCATGGATGTACATGCATGATAGAAAACGTGACCTACTGTGACAAACACGTATCATCAAGGAAGTGTAATTTTTTGTAGTGTTGTCGGTGTACAAAAGTAGGGGCTCTCCTTTTGACCCCTTTACTTGTGCATGGGCAGTCAGAGCCTCCCGCCGCGGCCACGCATAAACATGGCAGGAAAGGGAAGCCGCAGAAAAGTCGAAGCCACAAGGACAAACGAAGCAACAAAAAGGACCAAGGCCACAAAGATCAGATGGGCGAAGCAGGTCCTTGCCGGGGTAGCCTCAGCAGCCCCGGCAAGACCCTTGCCGGGCAGCTCGCCCCCACCAGCCGAGCGAGCCACCTTTGATCCCACCAACGCTAGACAAATGCATTGGGACAGGGCTCGGGAGGCACCTCCATGGTGGCATGCAGATCTTTGTGAAGTCAAAGAATAGACAAGATCAAGTGAGGATAGGAAGGCGACCATCCTCACCGAAGAAACCCACAAGACCCCTGGCAAGATCCTTGCCGGGGAAGCCAGCGCACCACGGCAAGACCCTTGCCGGGCTACCCGGCAAGACCCTCGCCAAGCGCACCGGCAGGGCCACTGCCAGGCCCGCACCAGCCAAGTCTTCGCCGCCGTTCGTATGCAGCTGCCAACCCAGCCAGCTGGGCAGGCAACTGCGTGGCAACATGCAACCCTTCATGGAGGCTCCACCATCGCGCCACCTCAGCTGCTTGCTTGCCTACATGGCACCGCATGCACCACTGTCCAGGGCGCGTGTCGAAGCGAGGAGGAGTGGCGACGGATGGGACGGGCCTCGCTCCCGTCCCCAATAAAGCGAAGGGACACCTAAGCCTCGCAGTAAATGAGTCTTGTCCTGTAATACTAGCGATAAGCTCGCAACGCTGTAGCACTTTCCACCTCCTGTGTGCCACTGTGGCAGCCCCTTTCGTCTATAAAAGGAGGCCCATGGCACACTGAGAAAGGATTCAGCTCTTTCGAACCCCATAGCACCTAGAGCTACTTCAAGAGCTCAAGGACACTAAATACATCCACCAAAGCAGGATCGTAGGGTTTTACGCATCTTTGCGGCCCGAACCTGGGTAAATCCCTTTGTGTTGTCTGCTAGTCCTGCTCTCCTCATGATCCCTACATCCCCGCAACCGTAGAAGGGATTCCAGTGATCCCATAGGTGTCGTTTCCCACCGACATCTTTGGCGCGCCAGGTAGGGGGCGCGCAATTGTGAAAATCTAGTCTAGCAGTTGACCTAGCTGTTCTTCATCGCCATGGCTCCTAAGAAGAGGACGACCACGGCGATCGGTTCGTCCGGGACTGGGTTGGTATCAGCGCGGACCGGCAGCGGGCTAGTCACGAAGAGGACCCATGGCGCGGCCCGCGAACATCTACACCACCCCGATGGTCTCGTCCTAGCAAGTGGCGCCGTTCGCACGCCAGGCGACGAGCCACCAGTCGTGGGCTCCGGAGGTGGAGTCCGGCCCCCTGCAGGTGGTGCGGGACCCTCCAGGGGTTTCGCCGTCCCACTAGGCGACGGCACGGCGACCTCCAAGGCGCCAACACCGGCGCCCACGGCGCGCTCTTCCCAGGTTGTGCGTGATGAGCAGCGTCACCCTGCTGGAGACCGTGTGTGCCGCCCTGGGAAGAGTCCGTGCACCCATCGCATGGTGAGGAGGGCCAGCGTGCGCGCCGAGGTGCTGATGGAGGTGGCGAGCGGCTACGGGGCCGTGACGCAGCTCCTTATAACATGGTTAGAAGTCGACATGCATTGCGGTCCACCCAGCTCTCGCTGCCACCCACGCCAGCGGAAGCCCTAGCACGCGCACAGCTGCTCCTTGATTTTCCTCCCACTGTGGAGAAGCTTGACGAATGGAGGGCCATCGTCCGGAGCCTCGTCGGCATCGCCAACAACGATGAGTTGTGGCCGGCGAGACCCGTAGGCCGTCGCTCTGCCGGGATACCGCGTGCTAGCGGAGGCCGTGCCGGTGGCGACGCAGCCACGGTGTACTCCCCACCTCCGTCCCGACCGCCCCAGGTGTCGGTCCGTCGTGGCGACACTCGTGATGATATCTCTATTGCGTCGTCCGACCCGCGAACCAACCGCGATCAGCGTCAAGTCCTTCGAGAGCGGGCTCACGAGGACGCTCGAACTACGATCGAGCACCGACGTGACATGCGCCACCAATCGGATAGGCAGGCAGGGCCCGCTACAGACCACCCAGCACCGTGTGGCTACGGTGGCGTACCTTACGAGGTGGGTTGTCCAGCCTTCACCCGTGAGCTACGGCAGTTCCAGTGGCCCTCCCACCATACGTTCAAGCCCGACATTGGCGAGAAGTACAACGGCAAGACTCACCCGTCAGAGTTCCTTAGCATCTACACCATCGCGATGCAAGCTACTGGGGCCCGCGGCGATAAGGTGCTTGCCAACTACTTCCCGTTGGCACTCAAGCCTAATGTTATGTCATGGTTGATGCACTTGCCGGTGGATTCCATCTCTTCTTGGGCGGATCTATGCCATGAGTTTGTTGGCGCCTTTACCGGAGGTCACCAAGCTCATGGCCAGGCGAGTGATTTACACATCATCCCCCAGAAGGAAGGAGAAAACCTGCGCAAGTACATCCAAAGGTTCAGCCGGGTGCAGTACAACATCCCTGATGTTCATCCCGCCGCCGTGATCAGCGCGTTCCATCAGAACATGCGCAATCGCAAGATGCGTGAAGAACTGGCGATGAACAAGGTTAAGGATGTGTCCAAGCTCTATGTTCAGGCTGATCGATGCGCTCGTGCCGAGGAGGGAAGGAAGTACCCCGGCGAAGATGCCGGTGCGGAAACCGACTCCGCCGGCGACACCACCACCCTAGAGGCCGAGGCAGCGCTGCAAGACTTGAAGAAATACCTCTCCTCTACCCCAGTGCTGGTTGCGCCCAAACCACAAGAACCGTTGCTACTTTACCTAGCAGCAACAAATCAAGTGGTTAGCGCCGCACTAGTGGCGCAGAGAGAGATCGATGAGGAGACAGCACCAGCGGCAGAGTCAACAGGTGGCGGGCCAGAACCCTCCCCGGCAGGGCTCGGTCTCGGCAAGACCGAGTCCCCGGCAGGGCTCGGTCCCGGCAAGACTGGCGCCAGCGCGACAGGACCCACGCGACCGGGTGAAGAGGCGCAGAAAGAGAAAATGGTGCAGCACCCAGTGTACTTCGCCAGCTCCCTCTTGCAGGGGGGCAGGTCGAGGTACTCAGGTGTGCAAAAGCTGCTCTTCAGCCTTCTTATGGCTTCGAGGAAGATGTGCCATTACTTCCAAGTGCACGAGAGCACGGTGGTCACCCGCCTCCCGTTGCAACGGATACTGCACAACCCAGATGCAACGGGGAGGATCGTGGAATGGTGTGACGCCCCCGATTCAATCGTACACTAATCATGCACGCAAATGTGTACGATCAAGATCAGGGACTCACGGGAAGATATCACAACACAACTCTACAAATAAAATAAGTCATACAAGCATCATAATACAAGCCAGGGGCCTCGAGGGCTCGAATACAAGTGCTCGATCATAGACGAGTCAGCGGAAGCAACAATATCTGAGTACATACATAAGTTAAACAAGTTTGCCTTAAGAAGGCTAGCACAAACTGGGATACAGATCGAAAGAGGCGCAGGCCTCCTGCCTGGGATCCTCCTAACTACTCCTGGTCGTCGTCAGCGGGCTGCACGTAGTAGTAGGCACCTCCAGTGTAGTAGGGTCGTCGTCGACGGTGGCGTCTGGCTCCTGGACTCCAGCATCTGGTTGCGACAACCAGAAAGAAAGGAAAGGGGAAAAAGGGGGGAGAAAGCAACCGTGAGTACTCATCCAAAGTACTCGCAAGCAAGGAACTACACTACATATGCATGGGTATATGTGTAAGGAGGCCATATCAGTGGACTGAACTGCAGAATGCCAGAATAAGAGGGGGATAGCTAATCCTGTCGAAGACTACGCTTCTGGCAGCCTCCGTCTTGCAGCATGTAGAAGAGAGTAGATTGAAGTCCTCCAAGTAGCATCTCCAAGTAGCATATCCAGGTAGCATCTCCAAGCGCATCTCCAGTCGCATCGCATAGCATAATCCTACCCGGCGATCCTCTCCTCGTCGCCCTGTAGAAAAGCGATCACCGGGTTGTCTGTGGAACTTGGAAGGGTGTGTTTTATTAAGTATCCGGTTCTAGTTGTCATAAGGTCAAGGTACAACTCCAAGTCGTCCTGTTACCGAAGATCACGGCTATTCGAATAGATTAACTTCCCTGCAGGGGTGCACCACATAACCCAACACGCTTGATCCCATTTGGCCGGACACACTTTCCTGGGTCATGCCCGGCCTCGGAAGATCAACACGTCGCAGCCCCACCTAGGCAAAACAGAGAGGCCAGCACGCCGGTCTAAACCTAAGCGCACAGGGGTCTGGGCCCATCGCCCTGAGCACACCTGCACGTTGCGTGGGCGGCCGAAAGCAGACCTAGCCTAGTAGGCGTTCCAGTCCAATCCGGCGCGCGCCGCTCCGTCGCTGACGTCTGAAGTGCTTCGGCTGATACCACGACGTCGGGATACCCATAACTACTCCCACGTAGATGGTTAGTGCGTATAGGCTCGTAGCCGACTCAGATCAAATACCAAGATCTCGTTAAGCGTGTTAAGTATCCGCGAACGCCGAACAGGGCCAGGCCCACCTGTCTCCTAGGTGGTCTCAACCTGCCCTGTCGCTCCGCCACAAAGTAACAGTCGGGGGCCGTCGGGAACCCAGGCCCACCTCTACCGGGATGGAGCCACCTGTCCTTTCAGCCCCCTCGTCAGAATCACTTGCGGGTACTCAATGAGCTGACCCGACTTTAGTCACCATCTGTATAGTATGTATGTATGTATAGTATATACCCGTGATCACCTCCCAAGTGATCACGGCCCGATAGTATAGCAAGGCAGACTGACAAGAATGTAGGGCCAATGATGATAAACTAGCATCCTATACTAAGCATTTAGGATTGCAGGTAAGGTATCAACAGATGTAGCGACAATGTCAGGCTATGCATCAGAATAGGATTAACGAAAGCAGTAACATGCTACACTACTCTAATGCAAGCAGTATAGAGGAGAATAGGCGATATCTGGTGATCAAGGGGGGGGCTTGCCTGGTTGCTCTGGCAAGAGAGAGGGGTCGTCAACTCCGTAGTCGAACTGGTCAGCAGCAGCGTCGGTCTCGTAGTCTACCGGAGAGAAGAGGGGGAAGAAATAATGAATACAGAGCAAACAAAGCACCACAAAATATATCAAGGCAATACGCGGTGTTCGGTGTGCCCTAACACGGTAGTAGGTGATACCGGTGAAGGGGGGAAAACCCCCGGGAAAGTATTCCCGGTGTTTCGTGTTTTCGGGCAGAGGAGCCGGAGGGGGAAAGTTGCGGGTTCGATAGGTTAGGGGTGTGTGGCGGACGAACGGACCGCGTATCCGGATTCGTCTCGTCGTTCTGAACAACTTTCATGTTGAAAATGATTTAATCCGAGTTACGGATTAAAAGTTATGATTTTCTAAAGATTTTATTAATTTCTGGAATTTAATTAGTTATTTAAATTAATTCGAAAATGGAATAATGACATCAGCATGATGTCATGCTGACGTCAGCAGTCAATAGAGTTGACTGGCCGACCTGACGTGTGGGTCCCACATGTTATACTCTGCTTATACTAATTAGGATTTAACTAATCTAATTATAGTTTAATTAATTATCAATAGTTAATTCGGTTAATTAAACAAGATTAATTAAGTTAATTAATTCACTAATTAACTAATTAATTAATTTTATTAATTCATTTTTATTTTAACTCCCCTTTTTTTTTATAAAACGTTCTAGGGCACGGGCCCCGTTTGTCATAGGCCCCTAGGGGCCTATCGGGTTCGGGCGTGCAGGCGACGGGCGCCAGCCCGAATGGGCGCCCGCCCAGGCCAACTGGGGAACGGCGAGGCGTCGCCGGGCCACTGCAACGGGCGGCCACAGCCACGGGAACTAGCCGGCGGCGACGGCAGCGTGGCGCAGGGGGGGGGGGCGCAAGGGCTGCTACCGACGGCGGCAGCGAGTGGACCGAGGAGCAGGGGGCACAGCCCTAGGCGGATGCGAGCGCGGGATGCGCGCGGTGACCAAGACGGCAGAGGGGTTGCGGGTATGCAGCGGAGGCAGGTGCGGTGGCTAGTGACGTCGAGCGGGGGTGGCGCGGTCGACCGGCGAGCGGGACTAGTGGATGCAGGGGGTAGGGGCACGAGGCGCGGACGCAGGACGGCGCCGGCAGGCACAGACAGCGCGTGTGGTGGCTGACGGTGCGTGACTGGCAACGGGGAGACGTGCAGGAGCAGGCACAAAGAGGAAATAGGAGGCCACAGGCCTCACCAGCGTTGCAGGGGTCCGTTCGTCGAGGCTTGGGGAAGCCGGCGTGGGGGACGAGGAGGCCTCCGGTGACGGCTGTGATGGGGTCGGGGCGGTCCGGCGAGCGATGAGGGTCAATGAAGGCCGTTGGGGAGGAGGACGGGGATGCGAGCCGGCGGATCCGACGATGAAGCTCGGTGGTGGGGCGCGGGATCTACAGGCGGCAACGGCGACATCGGCGGGGCGCGGTCGGGGTCGAACCCCGATCCCGATCCCGGTCGAGGGGAGAGGCAGAGGGGGAATCGGGGGGGGAGTGGACGAGTGGGGTGGCGGCTAGGGTTGTGGGGGGATAAGGAGAGGCGTGGCGTTGGCCGATTGAGCCTTTGGCCGGTTGGGCCGGCCCGTTCGGGCGGCGGAGGCCAGCTGGGCCACTTGGCCCAGCGGGGGGGGGGGGTCTATTGTTTTTGTTTTGTTTTCCTTTCATTTGTTTCTTTTTATTTATTTTCCTTTCTGTTTTATTCAATTTAAAATATTTATGCATTTTCTAAAAATGTGTTTACTTCACCATAATTATCTATGCAATATTTGACACGGTCCGAACATTTTGTTTTAAAGTTTGAAAACTTTGTTTGTTCAAAATTATTGAATTCGAATCGTTTTGAACTAACGCGAGATTAGCGACAGTAACGGAGGTGACATGGCGTCATTAGCAGAGGTTACTGTAGCTTGCTTATCCGGGCGTCACAATTCTCCTCCACTACAAGAAATCTCGTCCCGAGATTTAAGAGGGGGACTAGGGGGAAAGGTCTGGTTACGAAATCCTAACGAATCTTCACGTCTTTGGTTGCTCTTCTCGAAGAGGTCGATCCATTACATTGATGTCTTCAGTTCTCTGCTTCGGGTCATCATGATGAAGTTGTCGTCCTTACTTGGGGATCTTCATCGTACTTAAGGAAAGGATAAGGGGTAGCTTCAAAAGGACAGACCTCTACAAGGTTGACTATCTGGTCGATAACATCGAGGAAGGTGGCGGAAGTTACTCTCGAATTGAATCTTAAGAAAATATCGAGAGCAAAGTAAGGAGGTACCACGAGAATTTTCAAACGGATAGGCAAGCGTTCGATGCCTAATCAGAAGGTGAAAGGGGTTCAAGGCAACGAGAATAAGTACTGCGTCTGATACCAAAATAGATCACTTGGGACGGTGGTTCGTGATTTACATACGAGTCCACGCGCGAGGAATAACTTTGGGAAACAGGGGGTGTACAGGAGAGTCAGCTTTCGATCCTGTGGAACTGTGGGTTATGGGCCCACCATGTGGTTGAAAGTAGGAAGGGGGCCGACACCTTGCACGGTCACGATAGTAAGGCGTGTTAGAGGGTAGCCTATCAGTTATGTCGGCAACAACATCGATACCAAGGGCGAGGGACGAAGAGAACCATTTTCCTGCTCGTTGAACGAGGCGGGCCAATAGGCAAAGTTCTCGTCCATCGGTGGTTACCGGAATGTTTTCAACAATAGTAACAGGGTCTTGCTGACAGAGTTGTACACCGAGGTGTTTACATAAGCAGGAGAACATTACTGCTTAGATCATATAGATCACAAGAAAGGTTAAACAAAACAATGGAAAGGAAAAGGTGATCATCAGATCAAATAGAACCATGGAATGGAAAATATGTTTAAACACATATTTCGAGGGTATATCCTTCCCAAGGACAAGCAGAGCAAGATATCCATGACAGGATATAAAGTAGAAAACCATTTAGGTAAGGGGGGAGGAATCTCATGATATTACTCATACAACGGTGTTAGGATAATTGATAATTAAAATATAGCATCGTGCTTCAAACGTGCCTGTTGAAAATCGGAGTACCATTGACATGCTTCGAGATAGCAGTGACATGGTCTTCAGGTGAAGATCAGACTTTGGAAACACGAAGGATCCATCAAGAATAACTTGTAGAATAAGTCTTACAATTTCCTCATGGATGAATGGATAACCTTGCTGAAAAGGAATCTATAATGATAGGTCCTCCAGCCGGGGGGGGGGTGCTAGGCATGACATCATGTTACCGGGTCATCAAAGGATCAACGTCATAACTCTTGGAAAGTTGTCCCAACCATCATATCTGACCGAGATTCAGATCCGATTGGTGTCAGGATACCTGAGACTCAGGATGTCCGAGAAGAAAAGGCGCAACACAAATCGTTGAAATGGCATTGCAAGCTTCTCGGGAAATGAACTATGGGAGCGGGTTTCTGAAGCAATAGTTCACCATTAAACCAAGGAGAGGACAAGGAGGTGTCTGGTGAACTCAACGGCAATTCACCGATATTCCCAAAAGATGGATTTCCACCATTAGGTGAACAAGAAGATAACATTTGTTAGATCAAATGATATAAGGAAGTATGCTCGAGGAAAACATACACAATTAAACATTGGTTGAAAGGTGCGCCCGAAATGTGGATTGGGTTGCACGACCAATGTCAGAATGGTGATTCAATTAGCGAAGGACTTAGAATGAACTATCGATCATTAACTTCAAAGCAATAGGGTTGCTAGAAGTGCATAATCCAAACAACACCGTTCACTTGTGGGTACCCCGGTTGGAATCAACACGAGGACCAAGAAAGAATGGTGATGGTGAGAAGTATCATTATAGCAAGAATTCTTAAGAGGTGGAGTAATCCTCACAACATTCTTAACATCAAAGATGGTAATACTCCGCGGTAGAATATAACATAAGTTGGATAGCAAGGAACTCAAGGTACAACACCATACAGGAACAAGTTTTGTGTTGGAGGGAATGCAATAATGTTGTCGCTGATAACACCAATCATCGAGGGCAAGGATGGTATTTCTCATCATGAATTCAATTGATATCCTGGATGAGCTCAGAATGTTGATGATCACGACACCTTTGTCGCGAGAGTTCATGAAGATGTAATCGATCGGCGACGACATCAAGTCAAAGTAATGATGAAGTGAAAGGTTATTGGAACCAAGGGTACGACACAAACTCGAAACCAAGCTTGTTGTTCAAGGCGAAATGATATGACGATGAGGATCGACGTAAGGTTAGTTCATCGTCGAAAATTGGTGCTCCGAGAATAAGGACCAGATAGCACAGTTAGAATCGTCACGACAATGATATAGCCAAACAGGCTAGGAATGGCGTGATCGGGTACAAACTCGTAGTTATAGAAGCTTACTGAAGAGTTGTTGAACCGTAGTGCGGACTCGGTTCAGTTATCGGTGTCTTTGAGTGTTTAATAACTCAGAGCCCGTGAAAAAAAATTGGAATCAGTGGGAAGGTAGTACTTGATGAACTCATAAAAAGTTATGCAGTTCCAAGATAATCTCGAGATACCAGGGGGGTAGTACTCGACACAAGATCAAGGTAAAGGTTGGACTGGTGTATCGATCCATAGAAGACAATTGTTTTAACTTGTCCGAGAAATGGAATCAAAGAAGAACAATCATGGTCGGAACCACGGTTGCAAGGGATCAATTCATAGATACCATATGTTAGCTATCAAGGAAATAATTATTATTACAAGAAGCTTCCATGATAGGATATACATCGCGTCCATGGGCATGAACACAAGGTTCAAGGTCGACTCCCACTTCCTCAATGCATAATCTTCCATTCACCTCTCGTATTTCGAAGATGACATTAGTTGTTGAAAGTTTTACCTGGTGCAATACCAGATAAGTATGACTCGTGAAATCTTTCGGGTTCACACGGTTTAGAGAAGGCATATGTTCAACCCATAGGGGCTTCTTAGAAACATATACCACAAGTTTCAAGAGTAAATAACACAAGCCCGAAAGCAGAGCATGGTTGGCCAAGCAGAGGATACAACTTAACAAAGGCAATATGTATCAGGGGAAGAACTCACAAGGTGATCAAATGTGAAGGACACTGTCGGATAACAATCCAACAAAGGACTTGGTGGTCCACAAAGGATCTGATACGAGTATCGGTACTCAACTAGAGGAAGAAGAATGCAAGGAGATCAGATTATAGAAACAACTGACTAACTCAATTGTCAAATGCAAAGGAATTATGATTTCCAAATCAAGGGATCAAAAGCAATGCTCTCATTAGGGATGGATAAGTTGAATAGCCTTAGGGTACAATCAATGACAATTGGATTGGTCGAGAACCAATTCCCGTTAAAAGAATGGAAACTCAGCCGGAAAGGTAATTTATAAGGATCAATGATGATTGCGTGTATTCGCAACATATTGAGTCAACAGACTCAAAATGATAATGACAAGGAATGTCAATAAGATTTCTATACTTATGGGATTAATCATAATGAAAGCAAACAAGAATTTCCAGAGCAATAGGTTGCTGAGGATTTTCGGAATATCGGGTGGTATTTCGAAGACTTTTGTGTAACACATGAACAACTGGGGAATGAGCGGATACTCGATAAGCGCGAGAATTTATTTGAAGGGGGTATTCATGTGGCAAAGAACTGCTAGGCAGTAGGCACAAAGTATTCTCGGAACAATAGAGAAAACTTCGGGGTATCTTGTAATAACAAGATCAATGGGGGATGATCGTATGAATGGCAAGTGTAAGTAGTTATCCATACGAATTTATCAGTGGTCAGGAATAGCATAAGTGATGGGCACAAAGTCTCGAGAGAACATCAGAGAGTATCTTCGGAATCTTCTGGTGTAGCAGGTGATCATCTGGACTGAAGGGGCTCTCCGGGAGAAAGTATTTTCGAGAACCTAAAGTTAGATTTTAGTAAAATCGTTTAACCCGAATAGAAGAGAGTTCAGAATCCCAGAGTAAAGGTCGAGGAATAAAAGATCCTAATACCTCCCGATGGCGACGTGGGCCCATGGGCCACACAGCCATGTTAGTAAAAGTTTTTCAACGACTAGACTCGACTTCGGCCAAGGAGTTGGAAGGGGGATTCCTACAGGCAGTCGGCTCTGATACCAACTTGTGACGCCCCCGATTCAATCGTACACTAATCATGCACGCAAATGTGTACGATCAAGATCAGGGACTCACGGGAAGATATCACAACACAACTCTACAAATAAAATAAGTCATACAAGCATCATAATACAAGCCAGGGGCCTCGAGGGCTCGAATACAAGTGCTCGATCATAGACGAGTCAGCGGAAGCAACAATATCTGAGTACAGACATAAGTTAAACAAGTTTGCCTTAAGAAGGCTAGCACAAACTGGGATACAGATCGAAAGAGGCGCAGGCCTCCTGCCTGGGATCCTCCTAACTACTCCTGGTCGTCGTCAGCGGGCTGCACGTAGTAGTAGGCACCTCCGGTGTAGTAGGGTCGTCGTCGACGGTGGCGTCTGGCTCCTGGACTCCAGCATCTGGTTGCGACAACCAGAAAGAAAGGAAAGGGGAAAAAGGGGGGAGAAAGCAACCGTGAGTACTCATCCAAAGTACTCGCAAGCAAGGAACTACACTACATATGCATGGGTATATGTGTAAGGAGGCCATATCAGTGGACTGAACTGCAGAATGCCAGAATAAGAGGGGGATAGCTAATCCTGTCGAAGACTACGCTTCTGGCAGCCTCCGTCTTGCAGCATGTAGAAGAGAGTAGATTGAAGTCCTCCAAGTAGCATCTCCAAGTAGCATATCCAGGTAGCATCTCCAAGCGCATCTCCAGTCGCATCGCATAGCATAATCCTACCCGGCGATCCTCTCCTCGTCGCCCTGTAGAAAAGCGATCACCGGGTTGTCTGTGGAACTTGGAAGGGTGTGTTTTATTAAGTATCCGGTTCTAGTTGTCATAAGGTCAAGGTACAACTCCAAGTCGTCCTGTTACCGAAGATCACGGCTATTCGAATAGATTAACTTCCCTGCAGGGGTGCACCAACATACCCAACACGCTTGATCCCATTTGGCCGGACACACTTTCCTGGGTCATGCCCGGCCTCGGAAGATCAACACGTCGCAGCCCCACCTAGGCAAAACAGAGAGGCCAGCACGCCGGTCTAAACCTAAGCGCACAGGGGTCTGGGCCCATCGCCCTGAGCACACCTGCACGTTGCGTGGGCGGCCGGAAGCAGACCTAGCCTAGTAGGCGTTCCAGTCCAATCCGGCGCGCGCCGCTCCGTCGCTGACGTCTGAAGTGCTTCGGCTGATACCACGACGTCGGGATACCCATAACTACTCCCACGTAGATGGTTAGTGCGTATAGGCTCGTAGCCGACTCAGATCAAATACCAAGATCTCGTTAAGCGTGTTAAGTATCCGCGAACGCCGAACAGGGCCAGGCCCACCTGTCTCCTAGGTGGTCTCAACCTGCCCTGTCGCTCCGCCACAAAGTAACAGTCGGGGGCCGTCGGGAACTCAGGCCCACCTCTACCGGGATGGAGCCACCTGTCCTTTCAGCCCCCTCGTCAGAATCACTTGCGGGTACTCAATGAGCTGACCCGACTTTAGTCACCATCTGTATAGTATGTATGTATGTATAGTATATACCCGTGATCACCTCCCAAGTGATCACGGCCCGATAGTATAGCAAGGCAGACTGACAAGAATGTAGGGCCAATGATGATAAACTAGCATCCTATACTAAGCATTTAGGATTGCAGGTAAGGTATCAACAGATGTAGCGACAATGTCAGGCTATGCATCAGAATAGGATTAACGAAAGCAGTAACATGCTACACTACTCTAATGCAAGCAGTATAGAGGAGAATAGGCGATATCTGGTGATCAAAGGGGGGGGGCTTGCCTGGTTGCTCTGGCAAGAGAGAGGGGTCGTCAACTCCGTAGTCGAACTGGTCAGCAGCAGCGTCGGTCTCGTAGTCTACCGGAGAGAAGAGGGGGAAGAAATAATGAATACAGAGCAAACAAAGCACCACAAAATATATCAAGGCAATACGCGGTGTTCGGTGTGCCCTAACACGGTAGTAGGTGATACCGGTGAAGGGGGGAAAACCCCCGGGAAAGTATTCCCGGTGTTTCGTGTTTTCGGGCAGAGGAGCCGGAGGGGGAAAGTTGCGGGTTCGATAGGTTAGGGGTGTGTGGCGGACGAACGGACCGCGTATCCGGATTCGTCTCGTCGTTCTGAACAACTTTCATGTTGAAAATGATTTAATCCGAGTTACGGATTAAAAGTTATGATTTTCTAAAGATTTTATTAATTTCTGGAATTTAATTAGTTATTTAAATTAATTCGAAAATGGAATAATGACATCAGCATGATGTCATGCTGACGTCAGCAGTCAATAGAGTTGACTGGCCGACCTGACGTGTGGGTCCCACATGTTATACTCTGCTTATACTAATTAGGATTTAACTAATCTAATTATAGTTTAATTAATTATCAATAGTTAATTCGGTTAATTAAACAAGATTAATTAAGTTAATTAATTCACTAATTAACTAATTAATTAATTATTAATTTTATTAATTCATTTTTATTTTAACTCCCCTTTTTTTTATAAAACGTTCTGGGGCACGGGCCCCGTTTGTCATAGGCCCCTAGGGGCCTATCGGGTTCGGGCGTGCAGGCGACGGGCGCCAGCCCGAATGGGCGCCCGCCCAGGCCAACTGGGGAACGGCGAGGCGTCGCCGGCCACTGCAACGGGCGGCCACAGCCACGGGAACTAGCCGGCGGCGACGGCAGCGTGGCGCAGGGGGGGGGGGGCGCAAGGGCTGCTACCGACGGCGGCAGCGAGTGGACCGAGGAGCAGGGGGCACAGCCCTAGGCGGATGCGAGCGCGGGATGCGCGCGGTGACCAAGACGGCAGAGGGGTTGCGGGTATGCAGCGGAGGCAGGTGCGGTGGCCAGTGACGTCGAGCGGGGGTGGCGCGGTCGACCGGCGAGCGGGACTAGTGGATGCAGGGGGTAGGGGCACGAGGCGCGGACGCAGGACGGCGCCGGCAGGCACAGACAGCGCGTGTGGTGGCTGACGGTGCGTGACTGGCAACGGGGAGACGTGAGCAGGCACAAAGAGGAAATAGGAGGCCACAGGCCTCACCAGCGTTGCAGGGGTCCGTTCGTCGAGGCTTGGGGAAGCCGGCGTGGGGGACGAGGAGGCCTCCGGTGACGGCTGTGATGGGGTCGGGGCGGTCCGGCGAGCGATGAGGGTCGATGAAGGCCGTTGGGGAGGAGGACGGGGATGCGAGCCGGCGGATCCGACGATGAAGCTCGGTGGTGGGGCGCGGGATCTACAGGCGGCAACGGCGACATCGGCGGGGCGCGGTCGGGGTCGAGCCCCGATCCCGATCCCGGTCGAGGGGAGAGGCAGAGGGGAATCGGGGGGGGGAGTGGACGAGTGGGGTGGCGGCTAGGGTTGCAGGGGGGGTAAGGAGAGGCGTGGCGTTGGCCGATTGAGCCTTTGGCCGGTTGGGCCGGCCCGTTCGGGCGGCGGAGGCCAGCTGGGCCACTTGGCCCAGCGGGGGGGGGGGGGTCTATTGTTTTTGTTTTGCTTTGTTTTCCTTTCATTTGTTTCTTTTTATTTATTTTCCTTTCTGTTTTATTCAATTTAAAATATTTATGCATTTTCTAAAAATGTGTTTACTTCACCATAATTATCTATGCAATATTTGACACGGTCCGAACATTTTGTTTTAAAGTTTGAAAACTTTGTTTGTTTGCCAAAAATTCAAATTTGAATTCGAATCGTTTTGAACTAACGTGAGATTAGCGACAGTAACGGAGGTGACATGGCGTCATTAGCAGAGGTTACTGTAGCTTGCTTATCCGGGCGTCACAAATGGGCCCTGGAGCTGTCAAGTTTCGGTATGAAGTTTTGAAAGTACCTCGACGATTCAGAGCAGAGTCTTGGCGGAGTTTGTTGCGGAATGGACCTCGACGCCCGACGAAGAGGTACCGGAGACCACTCTCCCCGGCAGGGAAACGAGCCGCAACTGGGTCATGTACTTTGATGGTGCTTTCTCGCTGCAAGGCGCCGGTGCTGGTATGCTGCTTGTCGGACCCACCGGAGAGCACCTCAAGTATGTCATTCAGATGCACTTCCCCCGGGTACGAGGTTTGCTTGCCGGTCTTAGGATCGCGGCAGACCTCGGAGTTAAGAAGCTCATCATTAGGGGCGACTCACAACTCGTTGTCGGGCAGATCAACAAAGACTATCAAAGCCCGTTGATGGAAGCTTATGAATATGAGGTGAGGAAACTGGAGGAGCGCTTTGAGGGTGTACAAGCGGAGCATGTCCCTCGGGCAGAGAACGACATCGCCGATTACCTGTCGAAGCACGCTACCCTCAAGCTACCTGTGGAACCAGGTACTTTTGTGCTTCAGTTAACCCAACCATCCGTTGAGCCATCGACCGCGCAGAGCAAGCAAAGGAAGCTAGGCCCCGGCAAGTACTTCCCCACCGAGCTCCCCGGAGCCGCCGGCGAAGATGTTGTCGTGGATGCCGATCCTGCCACAGGGCGACCGACTCTGGTAGGACCGCAGGTCATGGCCGTCGAGGCAGCCACTCCCGTGGCAGAAGAAATGCCTTTGGTCCTTGTCGTCGAGCCACAGGCTCCGGCATGGGCGCGGCACACCATCCTATTCCTTCAAAAAGGAGAGCTTCCTGAGGAGCAGGAAGAGGTAGAAAGAGTAGCCCGCCGGTCTACTCTGTACCAATTCATTAATAACGTATTATACAGAAGAAGACCGAATGGGGTGAAATTGATGTGCATCTCCCGGGAGGAAGGACTAAAGTTGTTGGCAGAGATACATGGAGGCATATGTGGCTCCCACATAGGGTCGAGGGCCCTTGCCGGCAAGGCTTTTCGGCAAGGTTTCTTCTGGCCCACCGTCCTCCTGGATGCGACAGCACTAGTAACCAAGTGTGAAGTGTGCCAGTTCCATTCGAAGAAGCTTCATCAACCAGCTCAAGCCCTTCAAACTATCCCTCTCTCCTGGCCCTTCTCGGTCTGGGGGCTCGACATATTGGGCCCTTTCCCCCGTGCTGTCGGGGGCTTTGAGTACTTGTACGTCACAATCGACAAGTTCACAAAGTGGCTAGAAGTGGAAGCAGTGAGGAAGGTGACAGCGCAGTCAGCCATCAAGTTTTTCAAGGGACTAGTGTGCCATTTTGGGGTCCAACAGGATCATCACCGACAACGGCACACAATTCACAAGCCATACCTTCATGCAATACCTTGAGGATCTCGGCAGCAGGGTCTGTTTTGCTTCCGTGGCACATCCACGGAGCAGGCCAAGCGGAGAGAGCAAATGCTGAAGTCATGCGATGCTTAAGAATGAAGACTTTTGACAGGCTGCGCAAGAGTGGAAGGCGCTCGATTGATGAGTTGTCGGTGGTTCTTTGGTCGATCAGAACAACGCCAAATCGAGCCACCGGCTAGACACCCTTTGCCCTTGTTTACGGGGCAGAAGCAGTTCTCCCCACAGAACTCATATACGGGTCACCTTGAGTGCTCGCTTATGATGAGCTTGAGCAAGAGCGACTGCGGCAAGATGACGCGACACTCCTTGAGGAAGATCGTCTTCGGGCGGCTGTGAGAGCAGCATGCTACAAGCAAGCTTTTCGCCGCTACCATAGCCACAAGGTTCATGCCCGGAGCTTTGAGGAAGGCAACCTTGTTCTTCGGCACGTTCAGTCGGCCAAGAATTCCAACAAGTTGACGCTGAAGTGGGAAGGCCCTTATCGGGTAACACGAGTCACCAGGCCCGGCGCAGTCCGGCGGAGACCGAAGACGCCATTCCAGTGAGCAACTCCTGGAACACCGAGCATCTTCACAAGTTTTACCCATAAGGCGCGGCTGTCGGGCCTCCCGGCAAGCCACCCTTTTGTACAAGCCTTGCAGGCAAGACATGTAACCCTTTGTACAAAGCCAGGCACAGACCCTGAGCATAAATAAACGAAGCGCTGACGCCCTAAGTTATAGCATGCATGCTAGGTTGAGTCTCTTCCTTGGTTAGGGTTGATAGTGCTTAGCGGCGGCTAACCCCTAGATTAGAGGTCGATGCGCATCTCTCTGTTCCTCTCTATCTTCTTTGGTTCGCAGGGCATATAACTATTCTTGCCGAGCTGTTTTGGAAGAAAAGGAACGGACCGGCGCCCGGTTCCCGACAAGCCAGAGTTGCCGGGGGCTGCAAGAACAAGGATCCCTCCGCGGCAAGACAAGATCGCCGGGGGCTGCAGATCCAGATAAGTCCTTTATCCTCTATCATGCATTTCGTTATGGACTTGGATACGTGAAACCCTGTTCTATCTCTAAGCTGTCGTGCTCCCCCTTTTCAGCACCCAAGGGTTATCCCCTGGGTCCGAATTTGGTCGTAGCCGCGGCAGCAAAGAAGGGGAACGAGGAGCCTAAGACCACCTCATCCTTGCCTCCGCCAAGAGCGTGAGAAAGGTCGAGCAAGGTGGGGAGACGGCAAGGCCTGTTGCCGGGCGAAAAAGAGTTTGTCTTAAAGATAACAAGGATTCACCCCTTGTCGCGGGTTTCTCCCGCGAACGAAAATCCCGGCAAACATCCCTTCTTCATTAAAAAACATCCCGTACAGGTACAGTTCATACGAAATGAAAAACATGAACAAGGGGATTACAAGCTCTAAAGCTAACAAAGGCCCGAAGGCTTACAAGACTAAAAAGATATAAGGTGCCCATAATCCCTTTCTTGTCCCTCTCCTCAGAAAATGGAACAAGAAAGCAGAAGGGCAAAAGGGATGCCTAGGCGAGCTACGAGTGGCAGAAGACACCCAGAGAACATCCCGGTGGCCGTCCAAGGGCTGGATGGTGATAGCGGTGCCGGAGCCAGAGCTCGAAGATGAGGCGGCAGGATGTCAACACGCGATGAAGGTGTCGATGCCCGCGTACTCTGACTTGACGGCCTTGCCGCCCACCCTCTTCCTCTTCCGCAGCCTCCCTACGCCAGCCGCCCAAGGAGACAACCCCGAGAAGTTTAAAGAGCCAGCGACACGGATGATGGGGTCGCCGGTGCCGCTCAGAGCGGCACCCGACACCTAGTCGGACCCGTCATCCTGCCGCCCGCTGCCCTCGTCATCGCTGCCATTGTCTTCCTCTCCACTCTTGCTTGAGGAGGAATCTTCATCGTCGGAGGAGCTCTCCATGCAGCACCTCACGCGGGTCCTGAAGTGCCCGAAGATCTTGACGGAGAGGAGGCCACCCCCCATTAGTTTGAAATGGAGAGCGAGCCCATCCGTCAGGCTGTGGAGGCGAGCGAAGGTCTTCCACCCTCGGTGAAGATACATGACGTGAGGGGCGGGTAACTCGACGTCAACCCATGTGCCACTGTTCCCACAACCCCTCATGTGCAGCCCCAGCGCCTGCGGCGGATCCAGCTCTATCTCCCGTGCAAATGGAGTCAGGAGGCGAAGGCGACAGCGCGGTGGATGACGCAGCCTGACGAAGAATTCGCAGGGGTTGTCCCCGGCGTGGCCCTCCATCGGAGAAGGGGCTGTCGTAGGAGGCGAGGCTGATCTACCGCCCCGTCCTCCTCTCCCTCGAGCACCACGACAGCCTCAACCTCGCCCCCTCCCCCTTCCTCTAGCGGCCGGATACGCCGCTACGAGCTCTTGGGGAGGAGCGATGCGCTGTCTGGCCGAGACCCTCACCGCCACCGATGAAGGGTCGCCACGCCCCCTCGCCATGGCAGAAGAAGAAAGAAAGCAGGAATGGGGAGAGGCATATGGCGAAAGGTTGAGGGGCACCGTTCCTCCCACTCCCCTCTTTATAAAGGGGCGGGAGCGAGGCCCGGCCGCCCCCTCTCGGCCAATCCGGCTCCTTGAAGTGACAGCAAGCGGGGCCGTCGACCTCCCTCCCCGCTCCATTGAAGGCGCGTGGGAATCGACCCGCACACGCGCGACTACCCACGTCCCGTGCGCCTGTCATTTGCTCTGCGTTATGCATGCAGCGAACATGGCGCAAGGGACGGGTGCAGTGGGACACGTGGAACGACGGTTCCCGAGCGAGGGCAGTAAATGGGAGGCGGCCCTGTGGTCTCAAAGAGACACACAAGCCGCCTCTTTACTATCCACCACAAGGTGACGCCAGCATGCTTCCGTCATGCGCAAGCGTGTGACCCCCATGTCGCGCGTTCAACATGGGTCGTGGGGAAGTGCGGCGGACGGAACAGTGGCCGCGGTAAAAATCAGCCCCAACTGCCCGCGCATCGTTCTAGGCCTGGCCCAACAACGTGCTGCGCTTATGTATGGCCCAGGCACCGGGGCTCCTATCGGTGTACAAAAGAAGGGGATCTCCTTTTGACACCTCTACTTGTGCACGGGCAGTCAGAGCCTCCCACCGCGGCCACGCATAGACATGGCAGGAAAGGGAAGCCGGAGAAAAGCCGAAGCCACAAGGACAAACGAAGCAACAAGGACCAAGCCCATAAAGATCAGATGGGCGAAGCAGGCCCCGGCAAGGACCCTTGCCGGGGCAGCCTCAGCAGCCCCGGCAAGACCCTTGCCGGGGCAGCTCGCCCCCACCAGCCGAGCGAGCCACCTTTGAGCCCACCAACGCTAGACAAATGCATTGGGACAGGGCTCGGGAGGCACCTCCGTGGTGGCATGCAGATCCTTGTGAAGTCAAAGACCAGACAAGATTAAGTGAGGATAGAAGGTGACCATCCTCACCGAAGAAACCCACAAGACACCCGGCAAGATCCTTGCCGGGGAAGCTAGCGCGCCACGGCAACACCCTTGCCGAGCTACCCACCATGACCCTTGCTGGGCCACCCGGCAAGACCCTCGCCAAGCGCACCGGCAGGGCCACTGCCAGGCCTGCACCAGCCAATTCTTCGCTGTTGTTCGCATGCAGTTGCCAACCCAGCCAGCTGGGCAGGCACCTGCGTGGCAACATGCAATCCTTCATGGAGGCTCCACCACCGCGCCACCTCAGCTGCTTGCCTGCCTACATGGCACCGCGTGCACCGCTGGCCAGGGTGCGTGTCGAAGAGAGGAGGAGCGGCAACGGACGGGACGGGCCTCGCTCCTGTCCCCAATAAAGCAAAGGGACACCTAAGCCTCGCATTAAATGCGTCTTGTCCTGTAATACCAGCGATAAGCTCGCAACGCTGTAGCACTTTCCACCTCCTGTGTGCCACTGTGGCAGCCCCTTTCGTCTATACAGGGAGGCCCATGGCACACTGAGAAAGGATTCGGCTCTTTCGAACCCCACAGCACCTAGAGCTAGTTCAAGAGCTCAAGAACACTAAATACATCCACCAAAGCAGGATCGTAGGGTTTTAAGCATCTTTGCGGCCCAAACCTGGGTAAATCCCTTTGTGTTGTCTGCTAGTCCCGCTCTACTCACAATCCCCGCACCCCGCAATCGTAGAAGGGATTCCAGTGATCCCATAGGTGTCGTTTCCCACTGACATGTTGCCGGGCTCAGGATTGCCACTGAATTACCAAAGTCCATTGATGGAGGCATACGTTGAGGAAGTGAGTAGACCGGAGGAGTTCTTTGACGGATTGCAAACAGAGCACGTACCCCATGTAGAAAGCAGCATCGCTGATCATCTATCAAAGTGCGCTGCGCAAAGATTTCTATGGAACCAGGAACTTTTGTTCTCCATCTTACTCAGCCCTCCGTATCCCCAGCAACAATGTCCCGAAAGAGGAGGAAATTGGACTCCAGTAAGCCTCTCCCGGTAGAGCCTCTCGGGGCACCTGGCAGGGACCCTGCCAGAAACAACTCCCCTTCGTTTGCCGGGCTGCACCCTCCTGCCGGGCCACTGGTCCCCACGGTCGAGGAATGCACTCCCACGAATGGGGAGGTGCCGCTAGTCCTCATTGCTAAGCCCCAGGCTCCAACTTGGGCAAGGCACATAGTCCACTTCCTCTAAACCGGAGAACTTCCCAGAGAGCAAGAAGAAGCTGAAAGAGTGTCCTGGAGGGCCAATATGTATCAGTTTCTCGATGACACACTATACAGAAGAAGGCCCAATGGTGTGAAATTGAAGTGCATTTGCCGGGAAGAAGGAAAGGAACTGCTGGCAGAAATACACAAAGGCATGTGCGGCTCCCACATTGGATCAAGGGCTTTAGTTGGGAAAGCATTCCGATAAGGATTCTATTGGCCCACAAGCCTCCAAGATGCGGTCGAGCTAGTCACCAAATGTGAAGCCTGCCAGTTCCATTCCAGGAACATCCATCTGCCTGCCCATGCTCTTCAGACAATCCCTTTGTCATGGCCATTTTTGGTCTGGGGGCTCTATATCCTCGGCCCTTTCCCCCGAGCTGCTCGGGGCTTTGAATTCTTGTTCGTTGCCATCGACAAGTTTACAAAGTAGCCAGAAGTAGACGCCATGAGAAAGGTCACTGCTCAGTCAGCTATCAAGTTCTTGAAAGGAATGGTGTGCCGCTTCGGGGTCCCTGCCTGGATCATCACCGACAACAGCACCCAGTTCATGAGCTGCACCTTCATGCAATATGTTCATGCCCTCGGAAGCAAGATCTCATTTGCCTCTGTTGCACATCCCAGAAGCAATAGACAAGCTAGGAGGCCAAACGCTCAAGTGCTGTGAGGACTCAAGACGAGAACATTTGATAAGCCGCAGAAGTGCGGCAGGCCACGGATCGACGAGCTGCTGGTGGTTCTTTGGTCCCTCAGAACGACACCAAATCGAGCTATTGGGTAGACTCCTTTCTCCCTAGTCTATGGGGCAGAAGCAGTTATCCCCACAGAACTCATTTACAGGTCGCCTCAAGTGCTTGCCTATGATGAAGTAGCGAAAGATCAGCACCAGCATGATGATGTTGTGCTTCTCGAGGAGAACCGTCTCTGGGTTGCTGCGCGTGTTGCACGCTACCAGCAAGCCCCGCGTCGCTATCACAGCCGCAGGGTTCATGCCCGGTGTTTTGAGGATTGCGACCTTGTCCTTAGGCGCATTCAGTCCGCCAAGGGAGCAAACAAGTTGATGCCAAAGTGGGAAGGCCCTTACCGGGTAGTACGAGTCGCCAGACCTGGCGCAGTCCGTCTGGAGATCGGAGATGGCATTCAATTGCAAAACTCATGGAATAGTGAGCATCTCCGCTAGTTCTACCCGTAAGGCACGGCTGTCTGGGCCCTGCCCAGCAGCCACCCTTTTGTACAGGCCTTGTCTCAGTTGCATGTAACCCCTTGTACAAAGTCAAGCGAAGACCCTGAGCAACAGAGAAATAAATGAAGCGATGGGGGGCTGACAAGTTGCATGCATGCATAAGCATTTCATGAGCATCACATGTTCATGTAGATAAGGTCGCATCTGGCATCATTTTCATCTGCATAAATTGCAGGACTTAGTAACCAAGAGGACATGGAAAAATGAGCCTACGCTGCGATCTCCGGCAAGCCAAATAGATAAGTTCTTTCGCTTATCCATACGTGTTCTGTAAGTACAGACTTGTGCATGAGAAAGCCCCGCCACCCTTCGAAACTTAGGTGCTCCCATCCCTCGACTCGAATGTTGCTTCGGTCAGGATGGTCGCAGTGGCCTTTGATGGAAAAGGACTAGCGGGGGCTGGTCCCTCTTCATGATTTGTGCACCAGTAGGCCTAACTCCCCGGCAACAGAACAGAGGGCACCGGCAGGATAGCCTGCCGGGGGAAACTCGTTTACTTAAAAATATAGAGGCACCCCACCTCTGCGTGGACATATACATGCATGAGTCCCAGGCAAGGTTTACCTTTTCATTAATATGCCGATCAAACAAGTACAAACCTTACAGGGCACAAACATAGATGCAAGAGATTACATAATTTGAACTAAAATTTGGCAACTGCCTACAGATTTAAGATTGAAAAAAGATAAGTGCCACGTAAACTCCTCTCCCTGTCCCTCTTATCCCACGTACTATAGTGGGAAGAGAAGAGGATAGAAGAAGTGCCTAAGTAAACGCCACCCCAACCTCGTCAGGGCGTGTAGGGCGTAGCCTGACAAGATCTGGATTGGCGAGGCTGCGAAGGAGGAGGGTGGAAGGAGCATCTCGGTGGTGCCTTGGTCACCATCTCTAGGACTAGTCAAAAGCTCCAGCGTGAGCACTGGTAGGAAAGGCTGTCGGAGCTCAGCTGGAAGACTGCTAGAGGAGGCGAAGGAACCAAGAGAGCAGCCCCCTCCCCAGAGATCAGGAGGCCGATGATGAAGGTTCCGGGGAGGATGGCAAGGATGGAAAGACGAGACTGTCGGATATTGGGTTCCGGCAAAACCCTTAAGGTTTGAACTCTGGGGTGCGCACGGAGATCTTCTCCCTACCGATCCACGCCCCAAAACCTCGCCGTGAATCTAGCTAGCATGATGAACACACAAGGGACATGAGATTTATATTGGTTCGGGCCACCGTCGTGGTGTAATACCCTAATCCAGTGTGCGGTGTGGTGGATTGCCTCTGGGGCTGATGATGAACAGTACAGAGGAAGAGCAGCCTCGCGAGGGGTGTTCTTGAGCTGGTGCGGTGTTCTACTTAGGAAGGATTCGATCCCCTCCTACTGTGATGGCTCTCTCTATTTATAGAGGCCCTGGTCCTAACCCAAATATTGAGCGGGAAGGGAGCCAACAACGGCCATTTTGAAGGGGAACATCTAGTACAAGTTATCCTGACTAAAGTTGGTCTTCGACTGCCAAAGGCACTAGCGATGACGCTATCTTGGGCTCCATGGTGACCTCCGTCCTGCCGCTCCGCTGGCCTTGGTCTCGTTGCACCGAAATGGTAACATTTGCTTGAGGCCTCGGTACTCAGCGCCTGCGCTTGCCCCCTTTGCACCAAAGAGGAAACGAGGACACTGCGCAGCCTGGCGCCCTCCTGGCACCCGCCTGGTCTTGATCGTCATGGCTTGCGTCACGAGCACCTCGCGAGGTACCCCTGCCTTGATCTCTCCGCCTCCTCGCGAGCCTGCCTGGTGAGGCCATTCCTGAGGAATCCTTGCATCGTCCGCCCCGCGAGGCTTGGCCCCTCGCGAGGGTCTTGAGCTTGGGTTGATGAAGACGGGCCGTACTAGGCCACCCCCTGAGCCATGCCGCAGGCCGCAGGCAGGCAAGTCTGGGGACCCCCGTTCCCAGAACGCCTACAGTAGCCCCAGGCACAAGACGCGCTCAGACTTGGCTTAGCAGCAAAGCGAAAGGGCAAGTGCGGAGCACCGCGGGCCCCAACAACCTGCAGCCTTGGTCTCCGCATGGCGGTTGATTGGACGTGGGCGTCTCCGCTTCCCCATGCTGCCTCGGCAACTGCCTGATTTGACGAGTCCCTGCTGCATGCAAAAAGAGTCATGATTACCTACGATCGTGGAGGACGACTGTTGGCCTCCCTTGGGTTATAAATGTGGGAGGGCGCAGGCCCCCGCTGCACATCTCCTTTCCCCCACTTGCTTCTACTTCCTTCCTGCTCCAGTCGCCTGTCGTGTCCCATGGCACCGACTAAGAGGTTCTCGCCTTCGGAGAAGGGGAAAACTCGCCGTGAAGGGCCTGACTCCCCTCCACCGAAGCGCGGCTGAGGTCGCCCCCATAAGCACCCCGCGACTCCTGTGGTGGCTCCTCGTGGTCGTGGTGGTGGTCCTTCACGCGGTGACGACCACCCGGTGGGTGAGGGAAGGCGTGTTGTGGCCGTGCAGCCTCCCAGGCCGTGCTTCCACTCGGCCGAGGTACTGCCGGAGTTTGTCGTGTGGTCGGCAGACCCAGCCGGTAACTGGCTCCATCTTCCCCGCTTCTTCGTCGGCGAACTCCCGGCTGGCGCCCCTGGCAGCCTCTGGCTCCAGGCAGACGGCTGCTGTAATAGGGCTTCCTGGGTCTCAGTGGAGATCTCCGTCACCGGGAACGTGGCCTTGGCCCGCGGCTGGCAGATGTTTGCCCGCACGCGCGGCCTGGGCCAGCGGTGCACCCTGCACTTCAAGTTTGACGGTGACGCGACCCTCTACGTGAAGGTGTTTGGAGAGGACGGCCGCCGTGTCAGGTGCTTCCCTGAAGACGATGATGGTGACCAAGTGCTGGGACCTGGCGACGACGGCCACAAGGACGAAGGCGGGCCCGCTGCCAGCGGCGCTTGCAACTCGCCAAGCTTCAACGGCTCCCCCTCTTGTGACAGCTCCTCCAGCGGTGGCCGCGACCAACCACCATGCCGCCGCGCCCTCTTCATGGGTGGTAGTGGGTCATCCCGCCGTCGCGCCTTGGTGAAGCGCGAGGAGGAGTCCGATTGAGCTCAGGAGGGCGGTGTGAATCCCCCCTCACGAGCCGTCGCCGGGCACGCCGCATTTATTTTGTTTACCTCCTATTCCTGCATAGAGAGAGAGAGAGAGAGAAGTATGGAGCCCCATGGGGGCATGCTGGACTATTGCCCTTAATTATCATGCTATTTCTATTATTCCCATGTTGTGTTGTGGTGTTGTAGCTGCATGCCTGTGCGTAGGAACAACTTAGCTCGGGGGGCTCGCTGCAGTTTTCGCATCGCGAGGTACCTGCCTGAGTCCTTGCTGGACGTCTTGAGGCCTGCAAAAATTAGCCGGGAGGATAGCTTTCGAACCTTTGTCGCGAGGGTGACCGGCTTAGGTCCTGTGTTTGCATCGCGATGCCCGTGGGGCATGGACCGGGAGGGGTGCTCCCGCTGTGAACTTGAGTGAGGAAGCCTCACGAAATTAGGCAAGAAGGTGCTCATGTGGGCGCCCGCGCAGCCCCCGCGTGAGGCTTGCGAAAGAGAGGACGAGTCAGGTGAAAAACAGAGACAAAGAATCACGGGCAGGGGATGGCAAACAACACTAGAAGCAACTCCAATAAAGTTTCGAACAAGGGTGAACAAGCCAACTGCGGAAAGCAAATGAAAAGCCACGTCTGGCACCTAGTCTAGTCTTCGACGTCTTCTCACCAGCGCGGAGCTAAGGGCTGCCACTGGGCATGGGCTGGAGCCCCCGAGGCCCAAGGGCGGTACTCCGGAGACTCTAGGGCGTGTACAGCCCCAACTCATTATTACGTGAGAGTGTCACGGGTGGCGAGCTTCACAGGCATTGGCCTTCTTCACAGGCACCGAGACTTTTCTTGGGACGACGAGCTTCACAGGCACCGGACCTTTTGTTGGGTAGAATCTCCGGAGGTGCTGAATGTTCCACGCGTTCGGCATGGGCACCCCTTCCTGGGTCTCCAAGCGCATGGCGCGATGTCTGGAAACATGAACAACCTTGAATGGGTCCTCCCACATGGGTGAGAGCTTGTGCAGCCCTTCCCTAGAGAGCACCCGCCTGAGCACGAGGTCACCTACCTCGAGAGTCCTGGGGCAGATGTTGCGGCAGTGGTACCGCCGCAACGCCTGCTGGTATCTTGCCGCACCTAGCGCGGCCTCCCGACGGTGTTTCTCCCCCAGCACGAGATCCATCCCCCGCATGGCGTCCTGCTGCGCTTCATCAAACGCCAGGACCTACGCGGAGCGACACCTGACCTCGTGAGGGAGGACCGCCTCTGCTCCGTAGACAAGGAAGAACGAGGTTTCACCGGTCGACTTGGTGGCGGTAGTGCGGATAGACCATAGCACGGACTGGAGCTCTTCGTACAAGCCCCTGCCACGGGCCTCCAGCTTCTTCTTGAAGGTCCTGGTTTTGAGGCCTTTCAGGACCTCTGCGTTGGCACGTTCAGCTTGGCCGTTGCTCCGAGGGTGTGCCACCGAAGCATAGCATATCTGTGTTCCAAGGTTAGCACAATATGTTTTGAAGAGACTACTGGTGAACTACGAACCGTTGTCGGTGATGATGCGATTAGGCACCCCGAATCTGCTCACGAGGCCCTTGATGAACTTGACTACGGAGCCAGCTAGGATGGTGCAGACAGCTTCCACCTCTGCCCACTTGGTGAACTTGTCAATGGCGACGTAGAGGTAGCGATAGCCCCCTGGCGCCCGAGGAAATGGGCCCAAAATGTCCAGCCCCGAAACCGCGAACGGCCACGAGAGTGGAATGGTCTGCAGGCCCTGAGCTGGCTGATGAATTTGCTTGGCATGGAATTGACAGGCTTCACAAGCCTTCGCCAGCTTGATAGCATCGTTGAGTGATGTAGGCCAATAAAACCCGCTGCAAAATGCCTTGCCGACGAGGGTCCGTGATGACGAGTGATGCCCACAGTCTCCACTATGAATGTCTGACAGCTACTCCTACTCCTGTTCCCTGGAGATGCAATGCAGGGAGACACCGTTGGGCCGCTTCCGTAAAGCTCTCCGTCTTGGATGCAGTAGGCCGCGGCCTGCCGGGCCACGCGTTCCACGTCCTCTTCTTTCTCTGGTAGAGTCCCTTGCATCAGGTAATCCTTGAGCTCCGCAGTCCAGCGTCCTTCCTGAGGCTCCAGCGCCAGGAGCAAGCGTGCTCCCGAGGTCGGGCCATAGGCCGGAGCTCTTGAGGCTGGCGGTTGAGGGAGTTCCTCCCGAGGTTACGCTGTGCTTGATAGTGACGGTGCTGCTGAGGGCTTGAAGAGTCGTTCCTTGAACACGCTAGGCTCCTAAGGCAGCCGCCTTGATGCCCTCTTGGTGATGTCATCAGCCTCCTGATTGGTGCCGCGGGGCACATGCAGCAGCTCCAGCCCCAAAAACTGCTTTTCCATCTTGCGCACTTCTGCAAGATACGCCTCCATGTGCTCGTCCTTGGGCTCGTATACTTTGTTGGAGAAGTTGACAAGGAGCTGTGAGTCACCCTTGTTGATGAGGCGCTTCACCCCCAGTGCAGCCGCGGCCTTTAAGCCTGCTATGAGGCCCTCGTATTCTGCTATGTTGTTGGAAACCTTTTTGCCCTGCTGGAAACAAAGCTGCACGGTGTAATAGAGCTTGTCTTGAGTGGGGGATATAAGCACTGCGCCGGCCCCTGCGCCATGTCGCGAGAATGCTCCATCGAAGTGCATAACCCAGCCGTCCGGTGCCTCGCTTCCCGGGGAAAGCGATCGATCTTCGCCTGCTTTGAGCCCTGGCGCCTCAGTCCATTCTACCACAAAATCTGCAAGCGCAGCTCCTTTGACGACTCTGGTCGTGCTGAAATCTAACTGAAACGCTTGTAGCTCGATGTTCCATTAAACAACCCTTCCACCGGAGTTGGGGCTCCTAAGCACCCTTTCCAATGGGTAGGCTGACACAACCTTGATGGGGTGACCTTGGAAGTATTGTCGCAGCTTCCAAGAAGCCACCAATAGTGCGAGCAAGAGCTTTTGGGTCATGGGGTACCGTGCCCTTGCATCCCGCAGCTCCATGCTGACGAAATACACGGGATGCTCGATGAGGGTGGGCGTGCCGACGGAGTCCGCACCCTCCGGAGAGTCGAGCGCCCCCTGAGACGTCAGAACCCCCGGCTCCTAACTGCTTGGTGAGGTCCCCTCAGCCCCGGAGGCGTCTTCCTGTTGGGGCCGGTCCCCATCTGCTGAGGCCGTGGCCCTCGCGAGGCCTTCCTGGCCTTGAGCTGCCGCAGCCGGGGTTGCAGCCGATGTGGCCTTGACCCGGCACTCCTCCCGAACCGCCACCAGAGCTGCGTTGGCGGAGTAGGGCATGGCGGCGAGGTAGAGCACAAGGGCTCCTGAGGGCGTGGAGCCACCATCAGCGGAGGGCTGGTCAGGTACTTCTTGAGATCTTGGAACTCTTCATCAGCCTCTTGAGTCCATTCGAACGGACCCTTCTTCTTCATAAGCTTGAAGAAGGGCAGGGCATGTTCCGTTAGCTTGGAGATGAAGCGCCCTAACGCGGTTACTTGCCCGGTGAGCTTCCGCATTTCCCTGAGGGTTTGTGGTGGACTCATGTCTTCGATCGCGTTGACCTTTTCCGGGTTGGCCTCGATCCCCCTGTGGGACACGAGGAAACCCAGAAGCTTGCCAGAGGGAACACCAAACACGCACTTCTCCGGGTTGAGCCGCAGGTCCACTTCACAAAGGCTCGCGAAGGTCTCTTCCAGGTCCTGTATCAGGGTCTTTGCCTCCCGAGACTTCACCACGATTTCGTTGATGTAGGCCTCGGCATTTCTCCCGAGCTGTCGACCCAAGGCAATATGCATCAGTCGCTGAAAGGTTGCGCCTGCGTTGTGCAATCCGAACGGCATGCAGGTGTAGCAGTACACCCCGCACAGGGTCAGCAAGGCCGTTTTCTCCACATCTTCTACCGCCATCTTGATTTGGTGATAGCCCGAGAAGGCATCTAGGAAGCACAATAGGTCACACTCAGCGGTGGAGTCGACGATTTGGTCAATGCGGGGGAGCGGGAACGGATCTTGAGGGCAGACCTTGTTGAGGTTGGTGAAGTTGACGCACATGCGCTCCTTTCCTCCCTTCTTTGGCACAACAACAGGGTTTGCCAACCATTCCGGATGGCGAACCTCATGAATGACTCCCGCAGCTTCTAGCTTGCGGGTTTCTTGGATGATGAAGGCCTGCTTCTCGGTGGACTGCCGCCTTGCTTTCTGCTTCACGGGGCGCACATTGGGGCACACGTTTAGGTGGTGCTCGATCACCTGCCTTGGGACCCCCGCTAGTTGCTTGGGTTCCCACGCGAACACCTCCTTGTTCACGCGCAAGAATTTCACTAGAGCCTCCTCTTGGTCGGGGTCGAGATTGGCGCCTATGGTGAAGGTGGTGCCAGAGGATCCGTCCTCATCAACTGGGACCTGCTTAGTCTCTGCCTTGTCCTGGGTCAACAGCTACTTCTTCTTGGTTGGCGCAGCCCCCTTTGCCTTGAGGGTGTCGGCGCTAGTGGGCTGCGCCACTGCGGCCGCCTTGAAGGCGAGCTTGAGCGCCTGCAGAGCATCTTTTGTATCTCCAGCTACGGCGAGGACGCCGCTGCTCCCGGGCATCTACATGAGGTTGTAGGCCGGGTGAGTCGCTGCCATGAACTGGGCCAAGGCAGGGTAGCCGAGGATGGCATTGTACGGGAGGCCGATGGGGGCTATGTCGAAGTCGACCAGCTCCGTGCGGAAGTTGTCGTGGGTGCCAAAGGTCACCGGGAGGCGGATCTACCCCAGGGAGCCGGTGGAACTGCCTCCGACGCCTGAGAAGGGCTTGCTGGGTCGGAGTCGTTCCAGGGGCACGTGGAGGAGGCTGAAGGCCTCCACCGAGAGCATGTTGAGGCCGGCACCGCCGTTGATGAGGGTCTTGGTGACGGCCACCTGGCAGATGGTGGGAGTGCACAACATCGGGAGCGCACCCGAGCAGGCGGTGTCCGCGGGGTGATCGTCCAAGCTGAAGGTCAAGTCGGCCTTGGGTGCCACCCAACCCAGAGGGGCTTCGCGGCGCGTGAGGGTGGCGCCGATCTGGCGGACGAACGGCTTGATGTGGCGGCTCGAGGGTGGCGCTTGTGAGCCGCCTAGGAGAGCTGCGATGACCGGGGGCGCCGGCACAGCATAATGGGCGAGGAAGAGGTCGCAGCTCCTCCCAGGAGGCCACCGAAGCCGTTGGCAGGTGGAGCAGCCATATGCGCGGAACGCCGGTGAGGGCCATGGGAAACCAGTTAGCCATGACCCTGTCATCGCCCCGGGACTCGAGGACGGCCTCCTCATACGCCCGCAGGAAAGCTAGGGGATCCGCCGCACCGTCATAGCACGGTGGCATCTCTGGCTTGAACTTGTTCGGCCACTGCACTTGTTGCAAGGCGGGGACCAAGGCTCGGAGCCTCCAGGCCCAGGCGCCGGCATCGGTAGCCGGAGCGGGCGGCGCGTTGTCCGCCATGAGGGCGAAGTGCGGTGTTGATGGAGAGCGGGTCGACGGAAGGGAGATCTTTGACGCACCCCTACCTGGTGTGCCAAATGTCGGATATCGGGTTCCAGCAAAACCTTTAAGGTTCGAACTCTGGGGTGCACACGGAGATCTTCTCCCTACCGATCCACGCCCCAAAACCTCGCCGCGAATCTAGCTAGCACGATGAACACACAAGGGACACAAGATTTATACTGGTTCGGGCCACCGTCGTGGTGTAATACCCTAGTCTAGTGTGTGGTGTGGTGGATTGCCTCTGGGGATGATGATGAACAGTACAGAGGAAGAGCAGCCTCGCAAGGGGTGTTCTTGAGCTGGTGCGGTGTTCTACTTAGGAAGGATTCGATCCCCTCCTACTATGGTGGCTCTATCTATTTATAGAGGCCCTGGCCCTCTTCCCAAATATTGAGCGGGAAGGGAGCCAACAACGGCCATTTTGAAGGGGAACATCTACTACAAGTTATCCTGACTAAAGTTGGTCTTCGACTACCAAAGGCACTGGCGATGATGCCGTTTTGGGCTCCACGGTGACCACCGTCCTGCCGCTCCGCTGGCCTTGGTCTCGTTGCACCGAAATGGTAACCTTTGCTTGAGGCCTTGGTACTCCGCGCCTGCGCTTGACCCCTTTGCACCAAAGAGGAAACGAGGACACTGCATAGGCTGACGCCCGCCTGGTCTTGATCGTCATGGCTTGCGTCACGAGCACCTCGCGAGGTACCCCTGCCTTGATCTCTCCGCCTCCTTGCGAGCCTTCCTGGTGAGGCCATTCCTGAGGAAGCCTTGCGTCATCCGCCCCATGAGGCTTGGCCCCTCGCGAGGGTCTTGATCTTGGGTTGATGAAGATGGGACGTACTGGGCCACCCCCTGAGCCACACCGCAGGCCACAGGCAGGCAAGTCTGGGGACCCCCATTCCCAGAACGCCAACAGAGGCGGCAGGTCACCAGTACGAGATGAATGCGTCAGTGCTATCGTACTCCAACCTAACGGTCTGACTCCTGCCTTCCCCGTCTTCCCTGGCTTCATCTTCATCAATGCCGCTCCAGGGAACGCCGACCCCTCGATCTGGCAGCTACCCCGAGGAGACGACGGGCGGCCGCTTGAGGTGTGCCATTCCCCACCTTAGTAGGTAGGAAGGCACCCTCTTCTTCGACATCGGCCCCGGTTCTGGTGGAAGGGGCAGTGCTAGGATTACCAACGACCCCGGACGGGCGTCGAAGGCTCCAAAAACCTGGTCGTCAGTCCGGCAAGCTGCACTTGTTCATAGCAAGGTGCCATGCTCCCCACCAGACGACCGACCAGGGCAGAGGAGACAAGCATTTCACCGCAATGGGAAAGCTTGATATCTCCTACACCACCAGACGGCTTGCCCACCGCGCCTCCTCTGGACCCGGACCAGACTCACTCCCCAAGCATCAGCACAAGCATTTGGCATTGCCAACCCCAAGATAGGGCCCGAAGCGATGTGAGGATGAATGCCTCCGCTCCTCCCCCGCCCTACCTTTTAAGGGCGGGTTGGGGAAGAGAGTTGATCCCACGACGGGTAACCACCGTCCTCCTCCACCAATCCAAGAAGACCGGGTCCCTGCCTTGATGCTCTCCCGCACCACGCACCTCCGTTACCTACCCCACTTGGTGCATCCAGACTACGTGGCTAAGGATAAGGGCATGGTGGGAAGAGTGAATTGGCAGTTACTCGCTCGTGCATTAAAGTCATTCACGAGCCATTACAAGAGTGGCCCCACTATGATTGGCATTACGCGATGCACGGAAGAAACGGAAACTGGCTTGGGCTCAAGTAATGAAGAAGCAAAGAAGATATCAAGAGGCCAACCACTTCTATGCCTCTATCTGTGCAATAGTTAGGGCCTGCCCCAACGACGCTCGGCAGCGCGTTCATGCCAGGCCCGAGGGCTCCTGTAGGTGCAACAAACCCTGGGTCTGTTTCCCAGACTGTGCACAGGCCCAAGATCAAGATTACAACACCAAGGTCAGATCAGAGCACGAGGGATCAGTTCTTTGAAGGATCCAAGTACATAACAAGAAGACCAAGATGAGCCAAAGAAGCTAGATGTCGCTGAGGAAAGAACCTCCCTTGCCGGGCAGACGAGCCTGGCAAGGTTGGGTTTGCCTCGAAAGCAAGCTTCCAGACCATCCCGGCAGGCCTGTCGGGGCTTGCGGAGGCAAGCCACTTAGCCGCTCCACCTCACAAGCGACGCAAGTCATTAATCAGTGCGGTGTTAAGCCCCAAGGTGTGGCTATTCCCTGCCACATGGCAGCCGCTTCCTACAGAAAATACCTCTAAGCGACGCCTGTCCTGAGACGTGTCAAGTAAGTAGGCGTGAAGCTGGCAAAACAGCCCGGCAGGGCCTGCCGGGCGAGCTGTGATGTGACACTGAGTGGCGCATTTAATGCGCTCTATCAGCCTGCAGGGTTAGGTATGATTGCACTGTTTGCTATCTAATCAGTATGTAAAGACTGATTTGCCACTGTGGTAACCCCTTGATCTATAAAAGGAGGCCCATGGCAATCGTAGAAAGGATTCGGACCCCCGCACATTCATACGCGCATAGCCACTCTCGCCCCGAGGCAACCTTGTCAGGCAAGAGCGCTGCGTTCTTCCACCATTTTCCACCATCAATCCACCAAAGCAGGAGTAGGGTTTTATGCCTCACGGCGGCCCGAACCTAGGTAAAACTGCATGTGTGATCTCTGTCGTGCTGTGTTATGCTTCTCTGCTCTTTGTGCAACATGGCCATCCCCCCGCCGAACCAAAAAGGAGCTCATGGTCCCATAGGTGGTCGTGGTTTCCCACGTCATCGTGTTGATCTCGAGGTAGATCTACTCTGTAAACCACGATATACAATCAATACAATCAAGTAGGACGTGGGGTTTTACATCTTCGAGAGGGCCCGAACCTAGGTAAACATCGTGTACGTCGTCCCTTGTTACCCATCGATCCTAGATCCATAGCTCGGGACCCCCTACCCCGAGGTCTGCCAGTTTTGACACCGACATTGCTTCTTTCATTGAGAGTTCCATTGTGGGATCGCCAGAACTAGTTGCTGGAGACCACAACCAGACCGAGGGCTTCCCCGCCCTGGTAATCTCCTTGTCTTCGGTGGCATAATAGCGCGCGCTGATCCCACTAGTCGCCTCGACCAGATCGAACGCTTCACTCCCATCGAAGGGTTCATTCGTTCAAGGGCGTCGACCCTAAGACCAGCGTATCCACAAAAATTTGGTACCCCTCAGAATCCGGCCCTGAAGCCCGACTTCGACAGACTGTTGCGTAAATCTCCCGCCAAATCACCGGGGTGCCTGGCACCCCCATGCGGCCTGATGGCAGTCCACTTGGTGAGCCTTTTTCGTGCGATGGGAATCTCTGTTACTAGGCCTACAACCTACGATCAGATCGGGCTTAAACCCGACGACCAAAAGATCAACACCCCTCCTGTCACACACCTCATCCCCACAATTGAAGAGGCCCAGGAGGGGTCACATCCTTGCAAGCTAAAGACGGTGTACACTCAAATCCCTAGTTCAGAGTTAGACACCAGCCCAGATGTACATCCGAACACAACCCCCAGCTCAAGTCCCGGCCTCGAGCCTATCCGGTCGCACACTAGTTTGGATCTGAGCCCTATGCGGTCAGAACCAGATATGACTCAGCCACCCATCAAGGATAGTTCGGATCCGCGGCAGGAGGGAATTCTTGAAATTTTCCCTCTCGCCCACCACACGGAATATAATTCAGACTCGAAAAACCCAGACACATGGGACCTCATGTACCTCAAGCGGCTGCCAACGATATAGTCCACAACTATTGGGCTAGATTTCTCCTGGTAAAGAGCAGGATGGCACCTTGTCGTGATGAAGAAATAATTAAAGCCTTCCAATTTAACTGCAGGGACGAGGGCCTCTCAAACGTCGTCACGCGTCGCCGAATTCGAAGCTTTACCAAACTGTCAGACATGGTACGCAAATATTGTGCCATGGAGAATGCATGAAGGGCGCAACAGCTGAACATGTGGCCTCAGCCTGCCCCGCATCACGGAAGGACCCGCCTCAAACGGGCTTACACAAACCAGTCACCAGAGCACGCGCCTAACGAAAGGAAAACTAGGCCCAGATCGGTGTTAGACGAATTGCTGGATAAACCATGCCCGATACATTTGGTCTTGCCAAACGCAAACCCAACCCATAGACTGCGAGCCTGTTAGGTGGTAATACAAGTGGCCAAACATTGCGAGCCAATCCTAGGCCTTACATCCCCAGATAAATAGTCGTCGCCTACACCACAGGACCATAGTGTCCTCACGGTATGAAACTTTCTCTTAAAACAATAGAAGGAAAAAGGCTCTTCGAGAGATCAACCAAATATATCAGGTGACGACTGCACAACCATGGGCAGCCACGCCTATCACCTTCAACGAGAAGGATGAGCCAAGCCCCCGCAGCAACGACAAACCGGCCGCGCTAGTCCTCGACCCCATTGTCGATGGTTTCCGGCTAACTAAAGTGCTGATGGACGGAGGCAGCGGCCTCATCCTCATTTATGAGGACACTCTAGACAAGATGCAGTTCAACAGGTATCGCATTGAACACAGTCATACCATGTTCCGAGGTATCATACCTGGAAGGGAAGCACATTGCTCGGGACGCGTGACACTGGATGTTGTGTTCATCACACCCGAAAACTACATATCCGAACCCATGCTCTTTCATGTTGTGCCTTTCCATAGCGGATACTATGCCCTTCTATGACGTGAGGCATTTTCAAGATTTCAGGCCATACCACATTACGGGTATATGAAACTCAAGATGCCAGGGCCCAATGGGGTGATCTCTCTTCAAAGTGACCCGAGCAAAGCTTTGCAAGCTGAAAATAAAACGACGTCGATCACTCGCCCTAGAGGCACTATATGAATCCCTCGTGGCCGAAGAGTTGACAGCACTATGAACTACAGTCGACAGGGATGATGTGGTTCTTAATAAAAGACAAAAGCCCATGTCATTCAAGCCAGCGGACGAAATAGTCAAATTTCAAGTGCACCCAAACGATCCCAATAAAACGGCATCCATAGGAGCACAGCTGGATCCCGCAATCGACGAGGCGCTAAGGACATTCCTGCGTGAAAATTGGGAAATATTTGCCTGGCACCCATCAGATATGCCAGGAATACCACGAAGGCTAGCAGAGCACAACCTCAACATTTTGAAAGGGTTCAAGCCAGTTAAACAAACCTTTCCAAAACCAAACGACAGGCCATGGGAGAAGAGCTTGCAAAACTGCTAGAGACCGAATTCATTCGCGAGATCAAGCACCCCGAGTGGCTAGCAAATTTGGTTATGGTACCCAAGAAGGATAAGTCCTAGCGGCTCTGCGTCGACTTCAAAGACCTTAACAAGGCTTGCCCAAGGATCCATTCCCTCTGCCAAGGATAGACCAGATCATCGACGCCACCACCGGACACGACTCGTTATGCTTCCTCGACGTATACTCCAGATACCATCAGATCAAGATAAAGGAGTTCGATCAGGCAGCAACTGCATTCATCATCCCCTACGGCCCTTTTTGCTTCAACACGATGTCGTTCGGACTAAAAAAATGCGGGAGCCACATACCAGTGCATGATTCAAACATGCCTCAAAAACCAAATTGCAATATAGTCGAAGCATATGTGGACGATGTGGTCGTCAAAACCAAAAACATCGACCAACTGATAGACGATCTACGTCAAACTTTCGACAACTTGGGGGCCTACGATATACGGCTCAACCCGGAGAAATGTGCCTTCGGAGTCCCTGCCGGAAAGCTACTTGGATTCATAGTTTCCCATAGAGGAATTGAAGCCAATCCGGCCAAAATTACAGCACTATCTCAGCTCGCAATACCAACGGAGCTTAAGCATGTCCAGAAGCTGGCAGGATGCGTCGCCGCCTTGAGCCGCTTCATATCCCGCCTCAGAGAAAAGGCATTGCCACTCTACAAACTATTGAAGAAGACCAAGAACTTCCAATGGACAGATGAAGAACCATGGCACTCAAAGGATTAAGACACTCCTCGCCGGCAATCCTATCCTGGCTGCACCCGTCATTGGCGAACCCATGCTACTATACATTTCGGCTACCAATCAGGTGGTCAGCGTAGTGCTCCTTGTAGAATAGGAATCCAAGGGCCACAAGTTCCAAGTCCAAAAGCCTGTCTACTACGTGTCTGAGGTGCTTACGCCATGCAAATCACGATACTTGCACTATCAAAAGATAGCCTACACGGTCTTCATGGCATCCCGAAAGCTACGCCATTACTTTCAAGAATGTTCGGTCATAGTAGCGTCAGAAGTCCCCTTGAATCATCTTTCAACTTAGCTACCATCATCTTTCAACTTAGCTTTCTCTGGGAATGCATTAAAATTCAATGGAACAGTAGCACGGGCCATTTCTCTACAACAACATAGACATGCAAAATACTATCAGGTACTAAGTTCATGATAAATTGAAGTTCAATTAATCATATTACTTAAGAACTCCCACTTAGATAGATATCCCTCTAATCATCTAAGTGATCACATGATCCATATCAACTAAACCATGTCCGATCATCACGTGAGCTGGAGTAGTTTTCAATGGTGAACATCACTATGTTGATCATATCTACTATATGATTCATGCTCGAACTTTCGGTCTCAGTGTTCCGAGGCCATATCTGCATATGCTAGGCTCGTTAAGTTTAACCCGAGTATTCTGCATGTGCGAAACTGGCTTGCATGCGTTGTATGTGAACATAGAGCTTATCACACCCGATCATCACATGGTGTCTCGGCTCAACGAACTGTCGCAACGGTGCATACTCAGGGAGAACACTTATACCTTGAAATTTAGTGAGAGGTCATCTTGTACTTCTACTGTCGTACTAAGCAAAATAAGATGCATAAAGGATAAACATCACATGCAATCAATATAAGTGATATGATATGGCCATCATCATCTTGGTGCCTTTGATATCCATCTCCAAAGCACCGTCATGATCACCATTGTCACCGGATTTACACCTTGATCTCCATCGAAGCATCGTTGTCGTCTCGCCAACTATTTCTACTACGACTATCGCTATCGCTTAGTGATAATTTAAAGCAATTACATGGCGATTGCAATTCATACAATAAAGCGACAACCATATGGCTCCTGCCAGTAGCCGATAACTGTTACAAAACATGATCATCTCATACAACAATTTATATATATCATCATGCCTTGACCAAATCACATCACAACATGCCCTGCAAAAAACAAGTTAGACGTCCTCTACTTTGTTGTTGCAAGTTTTACGTTGCAGCTACGGGCTTAGCAAGAACCGCTCTTACCTACGCATCAAAACCACAACGATTTTTCGTCAAGTGTGTTGTTTTAACCTTCAAAAAGGACCGGGCGTAGTCACACTCGATTCAACTAAAGCTGGAAAATAGACACCCACTAGCCACCTGTGTCATGAACGCGGTCATGTAATGTCGGTCTGGGCCTCTTCATCCAACAATACTGCCGAATCAAAGTATGACATGGTGGTAAGCAATATGACTATTATAGCCCACAACTCTTTGTGTTCTACTCGTGCATATAACATCTACGCATAGACCTGGCTTGGATGCCACTGTTGGGGAACGTAGTATTTCAAAATTTTCCTACGATCACGCAAGATCTATCTAGGTGATGCATAGCAACGAGGGGGAGAGTGTGTCTACGTACCCTCGTAGACCGAAAGCGAAAGCGTTAAGTAACGCGGTTGATGTAGTCGAACGTCTTCGCGATCCAACTGATCAAGTACCGAACGCACGGCACCTCCGCGATCTGCACACGTTTAGCTCGGTGATGTCCCTCGAACTCTAGATCCAGCTGAGGTCAAGGGAGAGTTCCGTCAGCATGACGGCATGGTGACAATGATGATGAAGTTACCGGCGCAGGGCTTCGCCTAAGCACTACGACGATATGACCGAGGTGGAAAACTATGGAGGGGGGCACCGCACACGGCTAAAGATCAAATTGTGTCTTTGTGGTGCCCCCCTCCCACGTATATAAAGGGGGAGGGAGGAGGAGGCCAGCCAAGGGGAGGAGGCACGCCATGGGGGGGGGCAATCCTACTCCAAGTAGGATCCGCCCCCCCCCCCTTCCTATTCCAACAAGGAGAAGGGGGAAGGAGAGGAAGGAGAGAAGGAAAAGGGGGGCCAGCACCCCTAGTCCAATTCAGTTTGGGCTGGGGGGGCGCCCCACCTTGGTTGCCTCCTCTCTTCCACCAATAGGCCCATGAGGCCCAATAACCCCCTGGGGGGTTCCAGTAACCTCCCAGTACTCCGAAAAATACCCGATACACCTCGGAACAATTTCGGTGTCCGAATATAACCTTCCAATATATCAATCTTTATGTCTCGACCATTTAGAGACTCCTTGCATGTCTGTGATCTCATCTGGGACTCCGAACAACCTTCGGTACATCAAATCACATAAACTCATAATACCAATCGTCATCGAACGTTAAGCGTGCGAACCCTACAGGTTCGAGAACTATGTAGACATGACCGAGACACCTCTCTAGTCAATAACCAATAGCGGAACCTAGATGCTCATGTTATTTCCTACATATTCTATGAAGATCTTTATCGGTCAAACCGCATAACAACGTATGTTGTTCCCTTTGTCATCGGTATGTTACTTGCCCGAGATTAGATCGTCGGTATCATCATACCTAGTTCAATCTCGTTACCGGCAAGTCTCTTTACTCGTTCCGTAATGCATCATCCTGTGACTAACTCATTAGTCACATTGCTTGCAAGGCTTATAGTGATGTGCATTATCGAGAGGGCCCAGAGATACCTCCCCGAAACACGGAGTGACAAATCCTAATCTCGATCTATGACAACCCAACAAACACCATCGGAGACACATGTAGAGCATCTTTATAATCACCCAGTTACGTTGTGACGTTTGATAGCATACTAAGTGTTCCTCCGTTATTCGGGAGTTGCATAATCTCATATTGATAGTAACATGTGTAAGTCATGAAGAAAGCAATAGCAATAAACTAAATGATCATAGTGCTAAGCTAACAGATGGATCATGGCAATCACATCATTCTCTAATGATGTGATCCCGTTCATCAAATGACAACTCATGTCTATGGCTAGGAGACTTAACCATCTTTGATCAATGAGCTAGTCAAGTAGAGGCATACTAGTGACACTGTGTTTGTCTATGTATTCACACATGTACTAAGTTTCCGGTTAATACAATTCTAGCATGAATAATAAAAATTTATCATGATATAAGGAAATATAAATAACAACTCTATTATTGCCTCTAGGGCATATTTCCTTCAGACTCGTACACGAACAAGTACACGGACTCAGAACGGGAGGTACACGGACATAAAAGAAAAAGTGTCTGACGCCCGTCGACCGTCAGGTACTATCTATTTATTTCTTGTTTTCTTCCAACGTTTTTGGTTTCTTCGCTTATCTTTTTGTTTCTTTGTGGTTTTCATTGGGTTTTTTCCAACACATATTTCTTCGGTGCCACTAAACCTCAGTCGACTGAGATTTTGCGAAGTCTCCGTCGACTCCACATCAGTTGGATTGTTTGATGATTTAGGATTCGTGCAACTGAGTGTTTTGCTTCGTTTGGAATGTTAAGGCGTGTTACAAGCCCATTTGTATTTTTCTGTTTGTTTTTTGGGGTTGGGCTCTGTCCTATGTTCTTTTCTGTCGGCTATGGCTATGCAAAAGGTTGTGCCTGGGCAACGGTGAACCCCTTTTTTGGCCTTTTTCACAATTTGTTTTCTGTCTCGCAAGTTTTAATACGCGGGAGAATGGAAAATCCTATATGCTGCATATTGTGTCAAGATGTCGAGCGTTCGCACCGGATTCAAGAGGGAGCGACGCGATCTGGGCCGGCCCGTTAGCAGTTAGCCTGGCAATGGTTTTTCCCGGTTTTGGGAACCTTCTAGAAGGTTCCCTGAATCAGTTTTTCTCTTTTCCTCTTGTTTTTTGTGGCTGGTTTTCATTTTGGTATTTCTCTTTTCTGTTTCTTTTTTATTTTTGTTTTTATCTTTTTCTGTTTCTTTCTTATTTTTTGTATATTTTTCGAAAATTTAAAATTTTGTTCAGATTTTCAAAAAATCTTCCTCTTAACAAAATTTGTTCAGAATTTAAAGAAATGTTCACATTTTCAAAAAAATTGCAGGAATTTCAAAAAAAATGTTTCCTGTTATAAATTGTTCAGAAATTCAAATTTTGCTCAGATTATCAAAAAATGTTCCTCTCAACAAATTTTATTCACAATTTTAATAAATGTTTGCGTTTCAAAAAATATTCCCGTTATAAATTCTTCACAAATTCAAAAAATGAACAGGAATTCCAAAAATGTTCCTATTTTTAAAAATTTGTTCACAAATTCAAAAAAAGCTCACGTTCTGCTAAAAATTGTTACCAATTCAAAAAATGTTCATGATCCCAAAATGTGGTCAGAAATGTTTGTGGTTCCAACTTTTTGTTCGGAATTTGGTGAAAAGTTCCATTTTGCACTTTTTCTTAATAAATTCTAAAAGTGCTCGTAGTTATAAATATTTGTTCAAATTTCATGAAATGTCCCTTTTTCCAATTATTTGTTCAAAATTTAAAAAATGTTCGAAGTTTCAAAATTTGTTCAGAATTCATAATTTGTACGCGTATTCAAAAGAAATTCCTGTTGCCGAAAATTGTTCAAAAAATCAAAAAATGTTTGCACATCTTCAAAGTATACACGTTAAAGAAGTACAATTAAAAAAAACTATCACTACAGTAACTAATTCCAGTTCGCTACATTCACTGATTGAAATTCGCTACAGTAGAGCAGCCCAGTTCAACGCTAGGACTAGTTCTTTAGATTGTACACTGCAATACAAACATCAAAACTTGTGTGGTGGGGTGGCCGTGAGGTCGCATTCGCAAGCCGTTGGCCTCGTGTTTGAATCCTCGCATGGGACCATCTTTGCCTTTTGCTATCTTTTTTCGTCTCGCGGTAGAGATCGTTGCCTTTTGCTATCTTTTTTCGTCTCGCGGTAGAGATCGTTGCCTTTTGCTATCTTTTTTCGTCTCGCGGTAGAGATCGTTGCCTTTTGCTATCTTTTTTCGTCTCTCGGTAGAGCTCGATGGGCCGGCCCACTCGTGTTGTCTCTTGTGCGAACGCGCAACATTTTGATGTGTAATGCTTTTTTCGGCTCGCGGTAGAGATCGTTGCCTTTTGCTATCTTTTTTTGTCTCGCGGTAGAGCTCGATGGGCCGGCCCACTCGCGCTGTCTCCTGTGCGAACGTGCAACATTTTGTTGCCTAATGCGGCGGATAGGACCTCCCCGGGAGAATGGAGGTGAAACGGAACACTTAGGAGGGGAAATTCAAAGGGCGTCCCTGAAGTTGCTATTTCTTAGGTGACCTCTTCTTTGTTATTTTTTATAGTATATTTTCAATATATTTACATTGCACGTAAGTTTTTGTGCAACCAACCATATTAGAGTTTCAGACTTGTCGTCTTGTATTTTTATTTTCAATAATTTATCCAAATATGACTAATCTTTGATACATGTTTTTTCTCTTGTTTCTTTTGTATTTAGACTTTTTTCTTACACATTTATTAAAAAACAAAATTAAATCAATAATAAGCAATAATGTATGTTTTTTTTATTTTTCTTTAGTTTATTTTTTTCGTGGTTGTATTGGTTAGTAGACTAAAGTTCCACTCCCGTGATGGAGGGACGATGACGACGACGCGTCTCCGGGTTGTTCCGGCTTGTTGTTGTCGCTAGTTGGTCTACATGCATGGATATAATTTTTGTTAATCCTAGTTTTTCTTTTACTGCCATGATGTTTGATGAATAGATCAGAAGTTTTTCGTGCAAGAAAAATTTTCATGTACTTTTTGTTGGCAAAGTTTGTTTTTACAAATTGATATATGGCGTCAAGGAAGGGACGATGGTTTTATTAAAAAATGTCATAATAGTTGCAAATCTTCCGGCCATATGCAACTAAGCGTGGGGTTGGCGGTTTTAATTTTTTTTTAGAAAACATCTACTAGTATCCTAAAAAAAACTTCTACTACTAAGTTGTCGTGCGCCCCTCACGCAACAAACACTATGTTGGTAGAAATTGTAGAGAGATGGCTTGGCAATGCAATACTCGTTGTATTGATGGGGTGACGGTGCACGTATATATAAGTACAGATAGGCATCAACCTCAACTATACATAACTATACTCAACACCCCCTGCAGTCAAAGCGTCGCTAGAGACACAGGGATTGGATCGAAACTCCTTGAAGACGGGAGTAGTGTCGGATTCCGGGCTCCGCAAACCCTGGATAGACTCGAACTCTGGGGTGCGTGCGAAGAACTCAACCTCCCCGGCCTGCCTACTCGCCGATCTCAAAACCTAGCTCGATGAACATGATGGAAATTGGACACAACAGTTTACCCAGGTTCGGGCCACCTTGCGGTGTAAAACCCTACTTCTGCTTTGTGGTGAATTGGCCTCGAGGTGGGCTGAGGATGAATTAGTACACTGGAAGAACAACCTCAGGAGGTGTGTTCTTGAGCTGGTGAGGGAGACGATGGTCTTGATGATCCCCTCCCTACTATGGTGGTGGCTAGGTCCTATTTATAGTCTCCTTGGTCCTCTTCCCCCAAAACGGAGGCGGGAAGGGATCCCACAATGGCCAAATTCAAAGGGAGACAACTAGTACATCTTATCTTGACGAAAGGTGGTCTTCGCGTGCAAAGCTTCTGGCCATGACAATGTGGTGGGCTTGGCGGTGACCTCCGTCCTGTCGTCCTGGCGGTCTTGGTCTTGTTGCATGGAAATGGAAATCTTTGGCTGATTCCCCGGGACTCCGCGCCTGTGCTTGCCTCTTTAGCATCAAAGAGGAAACTGTTGTACTATGCCCGCTGGCGCCCGCCTGGCCTTGGTCGCCATGGCTTGCGTCATCCGAACCTCACGAGGTGAGGGCTTGCATAGAAATCTCCGCTCCTCAGGAGCCAGCCTGGGAAGGCCGCTCCTCAGGAGCCAGCCTGGGAAGGCCGCTCCTCCTGGAGGTCTTGGTGTCGTCCGCCTAGCAAGGCTTGGCCCCTCGCGAGGATCTTGTGTTGTTGGTGTTGAAGGTGGGCCGTACCAGGCCGCCGATGGAGCCACGCCGTGGGCTGGAGGCAGGCAAGTCTGGGTACCCCCGTTCCCAGAATACCGACAGTAGCCCCCGGGCCTAAGGCGCGCTTGGACTTGGCTTCAAGGCGAAGCCGAGGGGCGAGGGCGAAGCACTACAGGCCCCAACCGCCTGCGGCCTCGGTCGACATGTGGCGGTTGATGGGACGTGGGCGCCTCCACTTCCCCATGCAGCCTCGGCAACCATTCGACTTGACGAGAGCCTGCTGCACGCAGAAAGATCATAATTACCGAGGATCATGGAGGCCGGTGGTTGGCCTTCCCTGGCTATAAATGAGGGGAGGGGTAGAGCCCCCCTTGCTCATCTTCATCTCCTCGTTTCTTGCTCCTTCCTCTCCTTTCTTGTCGTCTTGTCGACATGTTCATGGCGCCGCCGAGGAAGTTCTCCACCGCAGAAAAGGGGAAGGCCCCCAAGGAGGGGCCGGGTTCGCCGCCGCCGAAGAGAGGTCGCAGACGCCCCCGCAAGTACGCCGCGACCTCGGTGGCAGCCCCTTGTGGGCGCGGGCACACCTCTTCGAGGGTAGGCGTTGCTTTAGGTGGCTGTGACGGCGCTTCCTCTTGCAGCGGGAGCTGCCGTGAACGGGGCAGCTCCTGCGATGGGGGGAGGCGCGATGTGGTCGCCCGGCCTCCTCGGTCGTGCTCCAACTTGGCGAATGCATTCCCAGAGTTTGTCGTGTGGTCGGAAAGGTCCGCCGGCACCTGGTTCCATCTCTCGCGCTTCTTCGCGGTTGCACTGCCGACTGCGGGGCTTGATGGCCTCTGGTTGCAGGTTGACGGCTGCTGCAGCAGGGCCTCATGGGTGGGGATCGAAGTGACCGCCGTAGGCAACATGTCCTTGACCCGCGGTTGGCAGGCGTTTTCCCGCACGCGGGGCCTGAGTGGGAGGTGTACCCTCCATTTCAGGTACGACGGCCTTGCAACCCTCTATGTGAGGGTGTTTGGGGAAGATGGCCGCCGCGCGGGGTGCTGCCCAGAAGATGGCAGCGATGACGACGAGCTTGCCCTTGGCGACGGCCACAACGACAAAGAGGGTGAGCTTGCCCTTGGCGACGGTCGCGCTACCTCCAGTAGCGACGGCTCCTCCTCTAGCAAGAGCACCAGCAGTGGCGGCTACGACGAACCACCATGCCGCCGGGCTCGGATTGGGGAAGGTGGCGAGCCGTCATGCTATCGTGCTTCGGTGTCTATGCCAAGAAGAAGATGGATCACAATTCCATGGCTCATATGTACAAGGAGATCCCAGATGCTGCAGGTGAGACACATAAGTTTGGGTCAGTCCATTTTCTTCTACCAGGATTGCCAACAATCAACTGGATCCTAAGGCATACTCTATTGCCCAAGTCAGGTGACCACAACATGATAAGAGGCCATGCTATAAACTTGCTACACTTGTTTGATGTGCCACAGAAATTCAAGGTCATGAGCCTCATGGTTGAGACTATCAAGAGGACAGCAGCAGACCAAAAGAGAAGTTGTGGATATGCCCCACAAATTCAGGAGTTGATTAAGTCAAAGATGGGCACAGGCACATACTTACTGGACAAGGAACATTTTGCTATCTATCCAGAATTTGAGGACAATCAAGTTGTGATGAATGAGAATGAACCATCATCAGTACAAGCTCAAGAGAAGAAGGAGAAAGCAAAGAAAGAGAAGGCTGCCAAGATGCCAACTCAAGAGGAGGCATCTGAATACTTTTTGAAGAAAAAGCAGGAGCAGCTTGGTTACTTGGTAGCATCAACTCTGAGGATTGAGAAGGGGTTTGATGTAGGGTGGAACCCTATAGCGTCGATCTTTCACGTTTGGAGTGGATCCTACGGGGAATCATGAAGAACACACGGAAGCACAAAGGGAAAACACGGGGAAAATGAGAGAGAATCACTCAACCGACAAGGAATCAATCACACAAGTGCTAGATCACCACACACATAAGAGATTCACGAGATCCAAAGTCAACAAAGGTAAGGATACAAAGGAACCATTCTTCTCCGAGAGGAGGCCTTGATGTTCTTCCCTATAAGGGGTCTTGAATCCGCTTGGGGGATCTTCTCCGAAGAGGTCGTGATCTCCGAGGAGAAGTATCCAAGTGGATGAGCAAAGGCTCTCACACAAATATGAGCTAATCCAATGCTAACCCTAACTAGGAGGAGGGGGTGTCCTATTTATAGTCTTAGTGCAAAAGAGGGCGAAGTGAAGGGGTACATGGGCTTCGGCCCTAAACTGTGCGCAGACAGGTACCGGATGTCCGCTGGGGGCCGGTCGTCCGGTGGCTCATGAGGGACCGGTCGTCCGGTGTCGCCGGACGTCCGCTGGAAGCTCTCTGGAATGGGGCGCCGGACGTCCGGAAGTTTCATACTTCCGTTAATATTCGCTCTGTTGACAGGTGCCGGACGTCCGGTGTCTTCGGTCGTCCGCTCGCTGGAGAGTGGGGTCGGTCGTCCGGTGCGGGCCGGACATCCGCTCGCTGGGGCCCGCGTTGGCTGGGTCTTCAGGCGCCGGTCATCCGCCAAGGACCGGATGTCCGCTTGCTGTGAGAGGCCGGTCGCCCGGTGTCGTCCGGACGTCCGCTCGCTGGAGCTTCTTCGGCAGCTCCTTCTCTTGGTCCTTGTACTTGGCGTCCTCGCTAGCTCGTCCATGGTCTTCCTCCTTGTTCCTGGTCATGCATAGCACACATATTTGAGGTAGTAACCATGTCTCACATGTGGAAAGTGAAGGTTCGGAGAGGAGCGAGTTCACCTTGTGTCCAATGGCGTCTAGTTGAGGTCTCGTCATAAGTCCTCTTGGGGTTTGGAGAGTAGTCGGAGTGTACATGGGGATGAACGTGGGATGCTCCGCATCATCTCCCCCCCTTGGGAAAGATCCGACCTCGGATCGTGATCCTCATCACCATGGAAACGGTTGTCGTAGACGGACTTGTAGTTGGACGAAGTTGAAGACATGGCGCAATCCAAGTAGTCCAAGGTGTCGCCGGAGTGATAGACATGCAAAAAGAGCAAACACAAGCAACACTCGGAAATACAATGGTTAGCGCGCACAAAGTGTCCATCATGTAAGAATGAGTCCGTGCGGCAAGATTGGTCGTGACAAAGCGCATGAAGCTTATCAAGATGATCTAGAATGAGATGCAAAGCATTCATGGGAGGAAATGCAATCATTGTGCACACAAATGTGTTGTAAATATGATCAATGCAACCACGGTGCAAAATGATGTCATAGTGAGACGGTTTATCAATAGCATGAATATGGCAATGGATGCTCAACATGTGTATGTTATCATGCAATTGATGGTGGTCAAAATGATCATGATGTATGAATATGCCATCAAGGTAGATCACAACAAATTTGCTAAGGAAGTGCACAAGCTCATATATCATGGATGACATGGAAATAGATGCAACAAGACAAGCATAATGTGAGTCAATCCATGCATGGGGTGCAAACTTGTGGTGAGTATGATAAGTCCATCGAGCATGACATGTATGAGCACAATCAACAAATATGGAGGTGTTGGTGTACCAAAGCTCAATGTCGAGGCATGAGTGGAGTTTCGAAGGTGCATCCAATAAGTGCGAGTGTTCCTCAATGTGAAGGTCCATGTAGTCAATCTCCAATGTCGCTCCTCCGTTCACGAGATGTATCATGTAGACAACAAGAAGGAAACAACAATGAAAGAATGACCCATCCAATACGCATATTTGAGGATGGCTCAAAGAGAAGGGGTTCACCTTTATGAGGATGTCGAAAATGTAGGTGTCGCACATCGTGTATGCCTTCACATAGCCAATATGTCTCATGATGGTACCGCCTTGTGAATCCTTCAAAACGAAAGAACATGGCAAACACTCGGAAAAACAAATAAGGTTAGTGCAAATGCAGCACCTATCATTCGTGTGGTAAGATACCCAACAAGTGTATGTATCATGCTCATCATAAGAAAGGAAAAGGGAGTATTGCATAGTATGGAGGCATATGATGCGAGAACAACCAAATGCAATAGGCTCAATCAAACAAGCATGCATCACAAGTAAGGTGTCAAAGTCTCCAAGATCAATAAGCATAGTATGGTTGCACTCAATACAAGTGGATATGAAAGAGGCAACTAATGGACACAAGAGACAATGATCAAGATATATCATGTGAGAGGCATGAGCATATATGTCATCAACCCAAGAAAGCGAGTAAGAGTGGAGCAAGTAATTCTAGCAATCAAGTCAAGCAAGGTAGTAGTGCGAAGATGCAACATACTAGGAGGAATCATGGCAAGCATGTCATTGGTGCAAATAGTGGGCATGAATAATTCACATGACATAGCACAAGCATGAAAGCAAGATATGAGGAAAGTAGGTTCATGGTGTTGGCAAGAAGTCCTATGTAAGTAGCAATGTAACATCATGACTCTCCCAACACAAGGATCAACAATAGCATGAGGCACATGATAAACATGGCAAAAGTAATAAAGATCTCCACCAAGCATGCAAATACACATAGGAGTATCATAATGGTGAATCATGGGTAGATGCAAGCAAGGGTCACAATTGCATGGCAAAGGCATAGGAGCAAAAATAACATGCAAAGTGAACACGATAGTATGGGCATAAGGTGACAAGTTGTAAATAGCCCATAGCCATGTGAGAGCCAAGTAAAAGAGATGTGCGTAGTCCTTGCGCGAAGGGAACGGTGGTAAGGATAGTCCACGGGATCCCAAAGCATCGTTGCTCTCAAGAGCTCATTTCGTCAACTCTTGGGATTGAGAGGTTGACGAGTATACATGAGTACCTACACAAAACAAAGACAAAGGGAAAATTGTGTGTGCGTGGTAGATGTACACATCATCCATCATGATGCGCACATGTATGTGTCGGTTAGCACAAAATAGCCAATGCTCAAATAAATGAGATGCGTGATATAGAAACATGTCATCCATCATGATAGGTTTGTTATTATGTATAGCATAATGGAGACTCAAATTGTGTAATGCATCACGAGCAATATCTAGAGCATTGTTATTCATGGGGTGCATATGGTGTACACTATCATGGGAATCATGCAAAGTATGAAATGCATCAAGATCTCCTAATATGTATGAGGAAACTATGGGGGTCTCCTCATGAGCAAGAGTAGAAACATCACGTGGAGAATATTGACAACATCCAAAACAATGCATATTTGGAACAATGTGATCATGGCATGACATATTAGATGAATTGCGTAAATCATGTAAAGGAAGCATGGCAATATCATCACATGAAAACAAAAGCCAATGACCATCATCTCGTCATCTATGCCATAAGTGCAAATGGGATTTATTTTAATGGGGCATGCATAGTTACTATGTTGAGATTGTAATGATGCAATATGGGAGATCTCACTCATAGCATATGACAAGTTCAATGGATTGTCAAACATGAAGTGACCAATAGAATTTTCACATGATATCCTATGGAGCATAGCATCACAACTAGGCAACTCAACATGCTCATCATCATATTCATCATAAATAGGTAAGTCAAGGCATGAAGAAGTCTCACTAGTGTGAAGCATGGTAATAGGTGGGTCAACATCATGGGAGCAATCGATGTCAAGATAGTCCACTAGTGGGACAAGAGAACTACCATCACCTATGTTACCGTTGGATTGTTGCTCATGTGTTGTAGGTGAGGTGTTGAAGATCGTCTCGTTGTCATCTTCATGTTGATGGAACCATGTGGGGGGTGCATCATCGTCCACCATGGCCATCATATTGTACATTGGAGGGATGGACTCGTCAAGGATAGGCGTGTCGTCATGTAGGACACCTAGCACCAAAGAAGAAAACACACTAGGAGTAGAGGTTAAGTCGTTAGAAATCATAGTGGCCTCACATGCCGTCTCAACTACCTCACTCTCTAAGTGTTGTGGCTCACTCACTCACTCAAGGATGCACTCACTCATATGGTTGGTGGAGTCAATCAAATGGCGCTCAACCTCACATAGGATGTGTGGCATGATCTCATGTGTGGGGCTAGTGGTGGTCACACTCATCCTCTCATAGGAAATGCTCTCAATGTCACGTATGGTGGAGTCACTCATGTCACTCATGTGGTGGTGGCTCTCCTCACATGGCACTTGGGGCATCTCGACATATGTGGGTGTCGGAGAGATGTAGGTGCAAATGTCTCCATGCTCAACTCCTATCGCCGTGGTCGGAGGGGATGGCCCTTGCTCGACCTTCTTGTCGCCATCTTGTTGTTGGAGGCCCATATGATGTGGCACCTCGTAGCTCGTCTCCATGACCGAAGGGAGTCTCCCATGCTTGGCCATCTTCCTTGAGGGGCTTCCAAAGATGGAAGTGTCACCCTCGCTCGTAGGTCGTCGCCTTGGACTTGAGGAAGTCGTTGTAGGTGCACTCGTGGGAAGTAGGCGAAGATGACGTACGTTCAAAGGCGAAGATGCCTTGATAGCACTTGGCGAAGATGCCAAAGTGGTTGGTGTAGCCGTAGCATCGTCTTGGTGGTGGTCGTCTCGCGGTCTTCTTTTGTGCTCTTGAAGCTTGGACTTGGCGTGTTGGGACTTGTGCATTTGCGCTTGTGGAGCATCTTCATGATGATGATGTCGTTGTCGTGCTTGAGCTCGTAGTAGATGTCGTTCGTCGTCGTCGTGCACATGATGCTTGGAGGTGACTTGCCCTTCATGACGATGTTGATCACGAATGTGATGGTGGTCGCCATGTAGATGTGGACGAGGACGATTTGCACTTGCATCTTTTTCGCGCTCCGAAGACTTGTGTCTTGAATGTCGCCGCCTTGAAGATGACGAAGGGGAAGAAGACTTGATCAAGGCTCTAATCTCCTCCATCCGTGCATCTTGCTCCTCTTTATGTGCGGAAAGCTTCTTGTCGATGTAGTCCCTTTTCCTTGCTTCGGAGTGGAAAATGTCGATGGAGATGTTCTCGATGCGCTCTTGCAATCTTGATTGTGCGCCTTTCATTTGTCGCTGTAGATCGAAGATAGACGCTTTGGAGATGTAGTTGTTCACGCCGTCGTTGTTGTCGTAGACCGGAGAGGAAATGCCTTGCCTATCCATCACAAGACTCGAGCAAATATGAGTGGAGAAAGAGAAGAACTTATACCAATGTACCTTGACCGATGTTGACAATGAATCAAGTTCACTCAAATGCGGACAATGAAATAGCACTATTGGTACCAATCCTTGTCGGTTCTCACACCTACACAAGTAAAGCTTATAGTGGAGCTCGGTGAGGATAGTGGCACAAAAATTTAATGCAAAATGTTAGCAAGAGTCAATAATGTTGAAAGAGATTCACAAATTCGCAAGTGAAACAAATGGACCAATAGCAAAGAATGGTACACGGAAACACACACACGGATAGATAAATGGGGTCGTGCAACCAAGGAATGAGCACAAAATGTGGAATCCACGGAAAACGCTCGTGTTGCACAACTCAAGAGAGACGCTAGCACGATTGCTCAATAGGCGGATACGACACTTGTGCACAACCTATAAGATGCAAAATGGATAAACTTTCTATCCCAAGTATGCTATGTATGTATGGTTCCCGGTGTTTCTCTCAAGATGATCCAAGATGATCGGATATGACAATCTTATATGCAATGTGGTATGATGCTATGGCACTTGCTTACAAGCTTCTTTGCTCTCTCTTTTCCTTTTGCTTAAAAGCTTTATTCTCTTTTTTTTCTATGGCCACTTTTGCACAATGCACAAACCAAGATAGCAATTGTGTATATGCGGGAACAAACTTGTGACACAAGATATGATACCAAGATATGATATGGTATGTATGCAATGGGAAGTATGATCACTAATGTGCACAAGTCACGTTGCCGGCAATACTCAAATGGCTAGTCTCGATAGGCAAGTAACGCAAAATGGGCTAGGGGTTAACAATGCAATGGCAAGGGGAATATACAATGGAGGGATACCACGATACCAAGATGATATGGAGGTTACCGTCCGGCGATGATGAGTAGCGGCGTTCTTGATGTAGATACCAAGATGATGGAGACTCGTCCCTAAGTAGCCGAAACACCTTAGGAAACGGAAAAACCGCGAACTCAAAATCTCAAATGACAAAATGGTGGTAGCGGAAAGCGGTGGTGGTTTGCACTTGGCAATGCGGAAGTGGGATGATGGGCTATACACGGTGTAAGAGTTGGAAGCACACGGTCCCTAAGTAGCCGAAACACCTTAGGAGACACAAGCCACAACTCGAAAAAGCTCAAACAACAATTGGGTTAAGTTGTGTTGTTGGAAGTGTATGGTGGTCAAGCGTATGCGGAAATGGTGGTGGTGGTTGATGAATAAGCAATTGTCCCTAAGTAGCCGAAACACCTTAGGAGACTCAAATCACTACTCAAGCAACCACTAATGCTATATGGAACAAAATGGGTTAGGTTGCGAAAGTCGGTGGTGGTGTAGCGGATGATGTGGTGAAAGCCCAAGGCAAAGATGCCAAAGTTCCAAAACTTTGATGGAGTCAATTGATGTTGATGGTATTTTTGTGGGATGGGGGATGTTAAGAGCTTCAAAACGAGCTAAAGGACGTCAAAATCGGAGTTCGAATGAATTAGTTATGGCCGAAACAAGAATCAGCCGAAGTGGGAATCTACAGGTTACGGACGTCCGTAAATGGACGGATGTCCGGGGCGTCGGAAATCCGTAAATTGATGAGATTTCGTGGATGGAAGATGGGGAAACTTGGGGAAATGCTAGATCCACTTGAAACCAAGCAAATCCATGGATCAAAATCAACAAAACATCATCAAACCAACAAATCACAAAAAAATTTGGGGCTATTTTTGGTGGGGATTTTCGAATTTTGGGGAAGAACACAACAAAATCAAGCTAGAAAAAGAGGGGTAGGGGCTCCAAAAACGTGATCAACCTGGCTCATGATACCAAGATGATGTAGGGTGGAACCCTATAGCGTCGATCTTTCACGTTTGGAGTGGATCCTACGGGGAATCACGAAGAACACGCGGAAGCACAAAGGGAAAACACGGGGAAAACGAGAGAGAATCACTCAACCGACAAGGAATCAATCACACAAGTGCTAGATCACCACACACATAAGAGATTCACGAGATCCAAAGTCAACAAAGGTAAGGATACAAAGGAACCATTCTTCTCCGAGAGGAGGCCTTGATGTTCTTCCCTAGAAGGGGTCTTGAATCCGCTTGGGGGATCTTCTCCGAAGAGGTTGTGATCTCCGAGGAGAAGTATCCAAGTGGATGAGCAAAGGCTCTCACACAAATATGAGCTAATCCAATGCTAACCCTAACTAGGAGGAGGGGGTGTCCTATTTATAGTCTTAGTGCAAAAGAGGGCGAAGTGAAGGGGTACATGGGCTTCGGCCCGAAACTGTGCGCAGAAAGGTACCGGACGTCCGCTGGGGGCCGGTCGTCCGGTGGCTCATGAGGGACCGGTCGTTCGGTGTCGCCGGACGTCCGCTAGAAGCTCTCTGGAATGGGGCACCGGACGTCCGGAAGTTTCATACTTCTGTTAATATTCGCTCTGTTGACAGGTGCCGGACGTCCGGTGTCTTCGGTCATCCGCTCGCTGGAGAGTGGGGCTGGTCGTCCGGTGCGGGCCGGACGTCCGCTCGCTGGGGCCTGCGTTGGCTGGGTCTTCAGGCGCCGGTCGTCCGCTTGCTGTGAGAGGCCGGTCGTCCGGTGTCGTCCGGACGTCCGCTCGCTGGAGCTTCTTCGGCAGCTCCTTCTCTTGGTCCTTGTACTTGGCGTCCTCGCTAGCTCGTCCATGGTCTTCCTCCTTGTTCCTGGTCATGCATAGCACACATATTTGAGGTAGTAACCATGTCTCACATGTGGAAAGTGAAGGTTCGGAGAGGAGCGAGTTCACCGTGTGTCCAATGGTGTATCTTCGAGGCCTCGTCATATGTCCTCTTGGGGTTTGGGGAGTAGTCGGAGTGTACATGGGGATGAATGTGGGATGCTCCGCATCAGGGTTGGCCACCCTAACTCAAAACCAGGAGAGCCTGGAAAGAATCATGGAACAAAAATTCTATGATTTAGATGTCAAAGTAACTGAGATTCAGTCAATTGTGGAGCAGCTACAGGATGACATGCAGGAGAGGAAGGGCAAGACAACCACTGATGCATTTGCCAGAGTGCCTAGAGCTCAGAGATCAGCTGCAGTGCTTGTGACAGACACCAGAGCCACTTCATCTGCACCAGCTACAGCTCCTACAGCTCCAGTGCAACCAGCTCCAGCACCTACACCTTCAGCTCCATCCACATCAACTGAAGCTTTCGTCCAAGGAGCCATCTCTACACCACCACCTGAAGATCAAGCCTGAGAGTCGATCTAGTACTATGCATTTTCTATGAACTTTTTGGTAACTTGTTGCCAAACGGGGAGAAAAATGTATAGATCATAGGCTTCGAGAGAGAGAGTGTTGTTTTTTGTTCTCTCTTGCTTTGGTGGTTAAACTTTGTTTGCTTTTGATTGCTTGAGATACTATGCTATTATCCGTGAGACATTGATGATCATGTGTTTGATCATAAGCTACACTTATGCTTGTTAGATGATATTATCTTACTTATCCTTATATGATCATTCACTTTGCTTGGTGATGAGTGCATGTATTCAATCTTTATTATTTTGAGCGCTCCACCAAGATGTATGTGACATGGAAGAGTAACCCATGAACCTAATTCCTTGTGCAATTGCAGTCCAAAGCAAATCTTAAACTATGCACAAATTTAGGGGGAGCTCTTGCTTATCACATACTTCTCAAAGCGACGATGTTTTTCAATCTTATTATCATTTGTCGAAGCTTTAACCTATATGTTGTCATCAATTACCAAAAAGGGGGAGATTGGAAGTGCAACTATCCCTAGGTGGTTTTGGTAATTCATAACAACATATAGCTCATTGAGCTAATGCTATTCCAAGACAAATATTTCAGGAAAGCTCAATGAATGGCATGGCATGGATGATGAAAGTGGATCCCTCAAAATATTAAGGACAAAGGATTGGCTCAAGCTCAAAAGCTCAAGACTCTAAATTTTACATTTTAGTGATCGAAGATCACATTGAGTCTATAGGAAAAGCCAATACTATCAAGGAGGGATGAGGTGTTGCTTAATGAGCCTCTTGCTTCAAGTGCTTAGTGATATGCTCCAAAAACCCTCAACTACTTTCTCACATCCACATATGACCTAAACTCAAAGTCAAAATCGGTCCCACCAATTCTTTCTATCCGGCGCCACCGAGTTCATATGTCATAGCCACTGCCACAAACCCTAGGCAAATCGTTCTCACCGATAGGGATCTCGGTCTCATCGAGATGGGATTGTAATCTCTCTGTTTCCCTTCATAACGTTTCGGTCTAACCGAAGTGAGCGATCGGTCCCACCGAGATTGCAATGTAAACTCTCTGTTTCCCTTTCGTAACATTTCGGTCTCACCGAAAAGAGTGAATCGGTCCCATCGAGTTTACCTGACCAACTCTCTGGTTAGCTAATTACCAAAATCGGTCTCACCGAGTTTGTGTAATCGGTCTCACCGAGATTACGTTATGCCCTAACCCTAACCATATCGGTCCTACCGAGTTGCATGTCGGTCCCACCAAAAATCCTAACGGTCACTAGATTTGCTAAATCGCTCCGACCGAGTTTGTTGATTCGGTCCCACCGAGTTCGGTAAATTGTGTGTAACGGTTAGATTTTTTGTGGAGGCCATATATACCCCTCCACCTCCTCTTCATTCATGGAGAGAGCCATCAGAACAAACCTACACTTCCAACTTACCATTTCTGAGAGAGAACCACCTACTCATGTGTTGAGGCCAAGATATTCCATTCCTACCATATGAATATTGATCTCTAGCCTTCCCCAAGTTGCTTTCCACTCAAATCTTCTTTCCACCAGATCCAAATCCTATGAGAGAGAGTTGAGTGTTGGGGAGACTATCATTTGAAGCACAAGAGCAAGGAGTACATCATCAACGCACCATTTGTTACTTCTTGGAGAGTGGTGTCTCCTAGATTGGCTAGGTGTCACTTGGGAGCCTCCGACAAGATTGTGGAGTTGAACCAAGGAGTTTGTAAGGGCAAGGAGATCGCCTACTTCGTGAAGATATACCGCTAATGAGGCAAGTCCTTCATGGGCGACGGCCATGGTGTGATAGACAAGGTTGCTTATTCGTGGACCCTTCGTGGGTGGAGCCCTCCGTGGACTCACGCAACCATTACCCTTCGTGGGTTGAAGTCTCCATCAACATGGATGTACGATAGCACCACCTATCGGAACCACGACAAAAACATCCGTGTCTCCAATTGCGTTTGAATCCTCCAAACCCTTCCCTTTACATTCTTGCAAGTTGCATGCTTTAATTTCCGCTGCTCATATACTCTTTGCATGCTTGCTTGAATTGTGTGAAGATTGCTTGACTTGTCCAAAGATCGCTAAAATCTACCAAACTCTAAATTTGGGAAAAGGTTAAGTTTTTAATTGGTCAAGTAGTCTAATCACCCCCCCCTCTAGACATACTTCAAGGTCCTACAAATAGGTTTATCCCAAACCCTTTTAACCACTTCCATGAATCCAGGGTGCAGCAGCCAGTAAGACTCAAACCTGAAAAGCTTGGCCCGAGGGATTTTTGTCTCAATGTTTACCACACAGGGTGTGTGATCCGAGGTGGGTCTGCAAAGAGGTTTAACCATTGTATTGGGGTAAACACTTGTCCAATGAGTAGAGGTAAAAAACCAATCAAGTTGCTCGAGAAGTTGATCGTGTTGCATGTTACTCCATGTGTATAGTCGGCCTTTAATGGGTAACTCCACTAGATTGTGCTTGTGGATAATGTCATTAAAGGTTGACATATCGTTGACGTCACCCCCCGGTTTGTTGCAATTTTCTGGCCCTCTAATATAGTTTAAATCCCCGAGGAGTAAGCAATCTTCATTTGTCTGGATATCTCTGTCATAAATCCACTGAGTAAACTCGTCCCGAGTAGGCCCTCTGCAGGGACCATAGATGTTGTAAAGAGTCCAAGCTTGTGCCGATATTGTGCTGGTGAACCTGTCCAAGCTTGTGTTCAAGATCTTCTATGGAGTATTCGGAGAAGGAACCCGCCTTGCAATGCCAAAGACAATCTGTGCGCCGGACTCATCATCATTGAAGCCTGGTTCAGGAGCTACTGAGGGAGTCCTGGATTAGGGGGTCCTCGGATAGCCGGACTATGTTCTTGTGCCGGACTGTTGGACTATGAATATACAACATTGAAGACTTCGTCCCGTGTCTGGGTGGGACTCTCTGTGTAGAAGGCAAGCTTGGCAATTCGGATATGTAGATTTCCTTCTCTGTAACCGACTCTGTGTAACCCTAGCCCCCTCCGGTGTCTATATAAACTGGAGGGTTTAGTCCGTAGGACAACAACAATCATAATCATAGGCTAGCTTCTAGGGTTTAGCCTCTACGATCTCGTGGTAGATCAACTCTTGTAATACTCATATCATCAGGATCAATCAAGCAGGAAGTAGGGTATTACCTCCATAGAGAGGGCCCGAACCTGGGTAAACATTGTGTCCCCCGCCTCCTGTTACCATTAGCCTTAGACGCACAGTTCGGGACCCCCTACCCGAGATCCGCCGGTTTTGACACCGACAGGGGGGAGGTAGTTCTCGGTACTTTCTCTGAGCTAGGTTACTCAAAGGTGGGTGACTGATCGCAAGAGGGGAAAATACATAGCTCCGCGAATTTTGAGAAAATGTTACAAATGAATTCTGCCAATCTTCAAGTGGTAATTGATCGAGTGGTAGAGATAAGATTGGTATTGGGAAGCCCCCGTGGTGTCACTACAGCTATGAGGGGTGACTGCACCACTGGTCACTACAGCTATCGTACCCCGGGGATTAGTCCCAGTGAATATGCATGGAACTATCCTAAACCATCACCAACAAAACCCAAATATAACTTTCAGCCCTCCCCACTTTGTTTAATGCAAAGGGGTTCTTCTCACTTTGGGAAACTGAGATGCATGATCATATCAAGGGTTCCTCTGATGAGTTGTGGGGATTGTGGAAGAAAGCTACATCCCCGTAAACCCCAATGATCTCACTCCCTATTACAACAAGAAACTCAGCGCCATGACACTCATAAGGAAGGGCATATTTGCAAGTGAAAGAAAACTATACCTCAACATCAACTCCGCTAAGCAACTATGGGGTGCTCCTGTTGACCAAGACCGGCACCACCACACTCCAACAACCAAGATATGAAATGGCAAAGAGTGATATGTACAAGTTTGTGAGAAAAAGGAAGAGTCATGAGCTCCATGAATGCCTTAACACTCTCGCTTCTGAAATTGAGAGCTTTGAGTGTGAAAAGGCTGGTGATGGATTCACCATGACCAACAAATTCCTTGTGGACAAGTTACTTACTGCTCTTGCACCTCACGATGTGAACATGGTTTTGTCCATAAGACATGAGCATGGGTTCTCAACCATTAATCCATGTGATGTGATTACTACCTTCTTACAATATGATGAGTGTAGGCTTGAAGGGAATAAAAAACTTGCCATGCAATGAGGAAGTCAAAAGACCAACCTTGCTTTAAAGTCCAAGCATGTCCAAGATGAAGAATCAATTGATAAAGAAGAAAGTGATGATGATAAAGAAGAAGTTGACTCGGAGGGGTGTCCCTTATATGATGAAATGGTATTATTTGTGAAGAAGTTTAGTCCAGGTGCTTACAAAGGCAAGTTTGGAAAGAAGAAACTAGGATCATGTTACAATTGTGATTCCACAAATCACTTTGCCAATGATTACCCATATGAGAACAATGAATACTAACCAAGGTTTCCCAAGAGGGAATTTGTCAAGAAGTTGTTGCCCAATCCCGTGAATGCCAAACTCAATAAGAAGGATGTGAAGGCCATGATTTCTCAAGAAGATTCCGACCCCCATGATGTTGCCGCAGTTGCCATTGTAGCTCAGGTGAAGCCTTTGAAGCTTGTCAACAAGAAAGGTGATGTGGTCATGTAAGACTACATGGGTGACTACAAAGGCAACTCCCACATGTGCCTAATGGCTAAGGTGGTTGAGGCTGATGATGAGCAAGATACCTTTCCAAGAAAGTCCAGGGTATCTCCCATTGCAAACCCTCCTCTATTCATTTATAAAGCCTCTATTGACGTCTATCATTAGGCGGTGGGTGAATGTGATGAGGAGAATCAACGTAATGTGTTCTTTGAAAAGATGTATAAGTTCATGAGGTTCCTCAAGGGAAATAAGCTCACTATGTTTTGTTGTCTCCAGAAGCCCATGAGGATGACATTAATGTATATGGCAAGCCCAAGATGGACCACAATTTCATGGAAAACATGTACACTCTGATGCCCCAGAACTATGTTGGTACTTGCTACTTGTTGAGCTTGCGTTGGTTTTCCCCTTGAAGAGGAAAGGGTGATGCAACAAAGTAGAGATAAGTATTTCCCTCAGTTACAGAACCAAGGTATCAAACCAGTAGGAGGTACAAACAAGTCTCCAATCTATGCACATACACAAACAATCAGACACTTGCACCCAATGCGATAAAGAGGTTGTCAATCCCTTCACGGTCAATTGCAATGGCGAGATCTGATAGAGATAGATATAAAAGATTACTAAAACGTCAAACAAAAAAAAATTGCAGCAAGGTGTTTTTGGGTTTTTGGGTTTATAGATCCGAAAATATATTATGGAAAATAGACCCGGGGGCCATAGGTTTCACTAGAGGCTTCTCTCTTGAAAGAAAGCATACGGTAGGTGAACAAATTACTGTCGAGCAATTGATAGAAAATCGCAAAGTTATGACAATATCCATGGCAATGATTATGAATATAGCATCATGTTCGTGTCAAGTAGACCGTCTCCTGCCTGCATCTACTACGATTACTCCACACATCGATTGACTCCTGCCTGCATCTAAAGTATCAAGTTCAAGAGAACGGATTAACACATTAAGTAAGATGACATGATGTAGAGGGATAAACTCAAGCAATATGATGAAACCCCCATCTTTTTATCCTTGATGGCAACAATACAATACGTGCCTCGCTAGCCCTACTATTTCACTGGGTGAGGACACCGCAAGATTGAAGCCAAAACTAAGCACCTCTCCCATTGCAATAAATACCAATCTAGTTGGCCAAACCAAACCGATAATTCAAAGAGAAATACAATGATATCAAATTCGCATATAAGAATTCAAAGAAGATTCAAATAATATTCATAGATAATCTGATCATAAATCCACAATTCATCGGATCTCGACAAACACACTGCAAAATAATATTACATTGGATAGAACTCCAAGAACATCAAGGAGAACATAGTATTGAAGATCATAGAGAGGGAAGAAGCCATCTAGCTACTAGCTATGGACCCGTAGGTCTATGGTAAACTACCCACGCTTCATCAGAAGGGTAATAGGGTTGATGTAGATGCCCTCCGTGATCGAAACCCGCTCCAATAGATCGCCGAAAAGGCCCAAGATGGGATCTCATGGGAATAGAGGCTTGCGACGGCGGAAAAGTATTGTCGTGGATGCTGAGGGAGTCCTGGATTAAGGGGTCCTCGGACAGCCGGACGATATGCATATGCCGGACTGTTGGACTATGAAGATACAAGATAGAAGACTTCGTCCCGTGTCCGGATGGGACTCTCCTTTGCATGGAAGGCAAGCTTGGCGGTTAGGATATGAAGATTCCTTTCTCTGTAACCGACTCTGTGTAACCCTAGCACCTCCGGTGTCTATATAAACCGAAGGGTTTACTCTGTAGGATAACAAGAATCATAACCATAGGCTAGCTTCTAGGGTTTAGCCTCTTCGATCTCGTGGTAGATCAACTCTTGTAATACTCATATCATCAAGATCATTCAAGCAGGAAGTAGGGTATTACCTCCATCAAGAGGGCCCGAACCTCGGTAAACATTGTGTCCCTCGCCTCCTGTTACCATTAGCCTTAGACGCATAGTTCGGGACCCCCTACCCGAGATCCGCCGGTTTTGACACCGACATTGGTGCTTTCATTGAGAGTTCCACTGTGACGTCGAAGATAGGGTTGATAGCCCGCCTTGTTATCAAGGATAACATCACCTCCGGGGGAGCTCTGGCCTCGGGCCAAACTCTCCGGTTGGGCGGCTTCGTCTTGACCGCCGTTTCGACCGTCGGGCCGACCATGACTTCTCAAGTCATCGAAAATCGCCTCCGCGTCAGCTCGGAATACGCCGAGCAGATGGATCCAACAGAGTTATCGTCTTTAAACGGGCTCCTGGATTGCATCACCGCTTCGGGAGTCGCTTCGGACTATGATCGGATTGGGCTTAAACCCGATCAGAGAGAGATTGAATCTCCGCCGATCACCCATCAGATAGCGGTGGTGGAGGAGCAATCCGACAACTCTTCCCCACATTGAGGATGAAATATGTCCGGATTTCCGAGCTCACCAAGTCGGATACATGCCCGCGGGAAGACGCGCCCCAAACTCCGAACTTAGAATCGGACTATGGGCCAGAAAAATAGATTTACGTTCCGGAGTCCGAACTATTAAGCTCGGAAACTCCTCAAGCTCTGGGTCACGATCCGGATCTGGGTTCAAACTCAAATCCACCCACCCACCCAGACTCAAGCGATCTTTCACGCATCAGACAATAGTCCCAAGAGACGGTACATCACTTTTGGGTCGGCTTCCTCATTGTCAAGGACAATGTCAAGGATTGTCGCGACGAAGACGCAATCTCAGTATTCTGCAAAAATTGCACGGACAAAGGACTACTTAACACCATAAATAGCCATCACCTATCACGCTTCAATGATTTAGCGAACATAGTAAAGAAGTACTGCGCGATGGAAAGCGCATGGAAAACCCATGCCTTTTGAGATCCACTAGCTCTCGCTAAACCCCTCGTCCAAACAAAAAGGGTGTACCCTCGTAGGTCGTGATACGTCTCCAACATATCTATGATTTATGAAGTATTCATGCTATTATATTATCCATCTATGATGTTTTATATGCATTTATATGCCATTTTATATGATTTTTGGGACTAACCTATTAACCTAGAGCATAGAGCCAGTTTCTGTTTTCTCCTTGTTTTTGAGTTTTACAGAAGAGGAATACCAAACGGAGTCCAATTGACGTGCCAATTTTTGACGATTTTTTATGGACCAAAAGAAGACCACGGAGCATCGGAGTTGGGCCAGAAGAGTCCCGGGCTGCCCACGAGAGTGGGGGGCGCCCCCCTAGGGCGCGCCCCCCTATCTCGTGGACAGCCCGGAGACCCTCCTGACGTGAAACCAACGCCAAAAATTCCTATAAATACATAAACCTTTGGGAATTAACCTAGATCGGAAGTTCCGCCGCCGCAAGCCTCTGTAGCAACGAGAAATCAATATTGGCCCTCTCCGGCACCCTGCCGGAGGGGGCCATCATCACCGAAGGCCATGGAGGAGGATCTTGGAGGGGACCTCATCGCCATGAAGGCCAAGGACCAGAGGGGGAAAGCCATGGAAGAGGAAAGCACATGGGGGAGAACCTCTCCTCCTCTCTCTTGGTGGCACCGGAGTGCCATCGGGAGGGGAATCATCGTCGCAGTGATTGTCTTCATCAACATCACCATCATCATCACCATCCTCACCTCTTTTACGTGGTCCACTCTCCCGCACCCCGCTGTAATCCCTACTTGAACATGGTGCTTTATGCCACATATTATGATCCAATGATGTGTTGCCATCCTATGATGTTTTGAGTAGATATCTTTTGTCTTTGGGTTGATTGATGATCTAGATTGGTATGAGTTGTATGTTTTACTTTGATGTTGTCCTATGGTGCCCTCCGTACCGCACAAGCGTGAGGGATTCCCGCTGTAGGGTGTTGCAATACATTCATGATTCGCTTATAGTGGATTGGTGAGTGACTGAAACACAAACCCGAGTAAGGGGGTTGTTGCGTATGGGAATAAAGAAGACTTGATGCTTTAATGCTATGGTTGGGTTTTACCTTAATGATCTTTAGTATTTGCGGACGCTTGCTAGAGTTCCAATCATAAGTGCATATGATCCAATTAGAGAAAGTATGTTAGCTTATGTCTCTCCCTCTTATGAAATTGCAATAGTGATCACCGGTCTTGTTAACAATTGCCTAGGACAATTCCGCACATCGATCCACCATTATTCCACACTTGCTATTTATATTATTTAGTAATATATTCTAACTTTATGATAACAGCACCTACTTTTATATTTTAGCTCTCCGATATCATACAAAGTTATCCTCTTTATACCCACAACACAGTTTTATTTCTTGTTTCTCGTTGGAAGCAAACGTACGGTGCACGTAGAGTCGTATCAGTGGCAGATAGGGCTTGAGAGAATATTGATCTTACCTTTGGCTCCTTGTGGGTTCGACACTCCATACTTATCACTTCCACCTTTGGGAATTGCTACGATGATTCCCTGCACTTGGGGATTATCAAGCTCTTTTCTGGCGCCATTGTCGGGGAGCAATAGCGCGGGGTTGATATTTTCGTGTGTGCTTGTTTGCTTCCTTCACTAAGTAGATTTTGTTTTCCCCTTTTTGTTTCTATTTAGTTGTGGGTGAAACATACAATTTTTTAAAAAAAGAATGAAAATACCAAAAAAATATTTACTTGCCTCTCATGCCTAAAAAAGTTTTTCAAAAAGAGAAGTGATTGGAAAGTTATGCATTGAAGAAGTGAGGGTCGACCTTGAGCACTTGTGTTCATGCTCACGGAAACAATGTAGAATTTTTCATGGAAGTTTCTCTGTAAATAATTATCCCCTTTTATATATCCTTTGTATTATAAAAATAATGCGCCAAGCTTTGGTTTTAGTATGATAAGATCGCTTGCTTACTATGTGCAGAACAAAAACAGAAACTTTGGCTGTAGTGCATGAATTTACATTTTTTACTGGAAAGTCAAATGGGTCTGAAACGTTTTGCACATTACTTATGTACAATTGTTTCAAATTGTCAAATTTATTTCATAATTTTTGGAGTTACAGAAGTTTACTAAACTTCCAGATTACTACAGACTGTCCTGTTCTTGACAGATTCTGTTTTTCGTGTGTTGTTTGCTTATTTTGATGCATCTATGGCTAATATGTAGGGTATGAACCATAGAGAAGTTGGAATACAGTAGGTTTAACACCAACATAAATAAAGAATGAGTTAATTACAGTACCTTAAAGTGGTAGTTTGCTTTATTACACTAACGAATCTCACAAGTTTTTGTTTAAGTTTTTGTGAATGAAGTGTTTGAAGAACGAGGAGTTACCGATGTGAGAAGAATAAAGAGAGACAATAGTTCAAGCTTGGGGATGCCCAAGGCACCCGAAGTAAATATTTCAAAGGATACTCAAGCATCTAAGCTTGGGGATGCCCCGGTTGGCATCCCATCTTTCTTCTTCAACAAATATCGGTATACCTTGGTTTTTGTTTTATTCACATGATTTGTGCCCTTTGTGTTTTTGTTTTTCTTTAAGAATCATGCTAGTATGAGATACATCTTCATTGACTTATAGAATACTTCATGTGCTTCACTTATATCTTTTAAGTATGATCTTATAGAATTTCTTTTTGTGCTTCACTTAAATCGTTTGAGTATGGTTTTATAGAATGCTTCGTGCGCTTCACTTATATACTTTGAGCTTGGATATTGGCTAGTCTATATTAATTGTAGAATGCTCCAGGAACTTCACTTATATCTTTTGGAGTATGAATAATACTATACTATAAAGTGGGTTTGGAAGAGTGTCAACTTTAGGAATTAGTGATCCCACTATCTTGGAGGGTGTTGAATCTTCGTACGATATTTATGAAAGTGGATTTGGAAGAGTGTCAATTTTAGTTAGTAGTCCACTATTTCGGAAGAGGTTCCAATTGAGTATGATAACAAGGTTTCTATCCATGATGCTACTGAAAATTATTATGAGGGAGGAATATGTGCTTGTAGGAGTTGCAATAATATCAAGTTTCCTCTCTATGTGCTTAAAGTTTTGAAACTATACTTGTTTTGCCTTCATATGCTAGTTGACTTTTGTTACTATAAATTGTGTGCTCACAAAATCCCTGGGCATAGGAATTGAGTTAGATTTAAATGTGCTAGTCATATTCTTCATGATTCTCTTCTTTTGTTTCAACTCTTATCTTTTATGAGAGCATCATTGAAATCATCATGCCTAGCTAAAAGGCATTAAAGAAAAGCGCTTGTTGGGAGACAACCCAATATTTATCCTTACTGTTTTTGTGTGTCCACATGATTAAGCTACTGTAGTAATCATGTTTTATGCTTTTGGTTTCAATAAAGTGCCAAGTAGGACCTTTGGGAAGACTTGGGTGAGAGTTAATGTGATCTTGCTGTAAAAAACAGAAACTTTGCGCTCACGAGATTAGCTGTCATTTTTTACAGAAGAGTGCTTTTGAGTTGATTCTTTTTGAAGAAGATTAATAGACAAATTCCTCACGTCCATCAATTTATTACATAATTTTTGGAGTAGCATAAGTATGGTTATTGTTCAGATCATTACATACTGTTCTGTTTCTGACAGATTCTGTTTTCATCGCATAGTTTGCTTGTTTTCTAGTTTCTATGGCTCATATTTCGCAATATAAATTGTAGAAATGATATGGTACAGTAGGCATTGTGTGAAAACAATTATGAACCTTGTCTTTTACAGTACCAAAGTGCATGGTTTACTCTTTATCATACTAACCTATCTCACGAAGTTCCATTAAGTTTTGTGTGATTGAAGTTTTCAAGTTTTGGGTGAGATATCGATATGAGGAGAATAAGGAGTGGAAAGACCCTAAGCTTGGGGATGCCCAAGGCACCCCAAGGTAATATTCAAGGAATACTCAAGCGCCTAAGCTTGGGGATGCCCCGAAAGGCATCCCCTCTTTCGTCTTCAAAACTATCGGTACATCTTACTCGGAGCTATATTTTTATTCGTCACATGATATGTGTTTTGCTTGGAGAGTATTTTCAATTTTACTTGTTGTTTGAATAAAATCATTGGATCTGAAATATTGAATAAAAAAGGAACCCTCCCATGGCTAGTTAATTATTTGGCTACTCAGTGTCCTTCACTCATATCTTTTGGAGTAGTTTGTCATTTACTCATGTGCTTCATGTATATCCTATGAGTAAATGGGGGAATGAATTGAATGTCATAAATCTGAATTTATATATGTTTCATATGCTTATAACATGGTTATTGATGACTTCACACATAGAAAGTATGAGGCATAAAAGTTGTTGAGAGTTGGCAAGCGTAGTTTTGGTCATCGTTGCAATTAATAGGAAGTAATAAGGAAAGAGAGGTTCACATACAAATATATTATCTTGGACATCTTTTATGATCGGGAGCACTCATTAAGTATGACATGCTAAAAGAGTTGACGTTGGACAAGGAAGACAACGTAATGGTTTATGTTTTCTCACATCTCAGTTAAAGTATATTATCATTGACCTTCCAAATATGTTGAGCTTGCCTTCCCCCTCATGCTAGCCAAATTCCTTGCACCAAGTAGAGATACTACTTGTGCTTCCAAATATCCTTAAACCCAGGCCATGAGAGTCCACCATACCAACCTATGGATTGAGTAAGATCCTTCAAGTAAGTTGTCATGTTGCAGGCAATAAAAATTGCTATCTAAATATGTATGACTTATTAGTGCAGAGAAAATAAGCTTTGTACGATCTTGTTGTGGAAGCAATAAAAGCGACGGACTGCATAATAAAGGTCCATATACAAGGGGTAATATAAAGTGACGTTCTTTTGCATTAAGATTTTATGCATCCAACCCTAAACGCACATGACAACCTCTGCTTCCCTCTGCGAATGGCCTATCTTTTACTTTATGTTTTTACTTTATGCTTGAGTCAAGGTGATCCTCACCTTTCCCTTTTTCATTTTATCCTTTGGCAAGCTCCTCATCTTTGAAAGATCATGCTATATATATCCAATTGGATGTAATTTAGCATGGGCTATTATTGTTGACATCACCTAAAGGTGAATACGTTGGGAGGCAACACAATAAGCCCCTATCTTTCTCAGTGTCCGGCTGAAACTCCATAACCACAAGTATTGCGTGAGTGTTAGCAATTGTAGAAGACTATATGATAGTTGAGTATGTGGACTTGCTGAAAAGCTCTATTCTTGACTCTTTCTGATGTTATGATAAATTGCAATTGCTTCAATGACTGAGATTATAGTTTGTTAGTTCTCAATGAAGTTTCTGAACCATACTTGACATTGTGAATAGACTGTTACTTGATCATGAAAAGTTTTATGAGATAAGATACTATTATGACACATATTGATGCTAGAAAAGGTGATTGAAATTATCATTGATCAAACTTGTGCACCTGCTAGCATTCACACTTCATAAATTATTTCTTTTATCATTTACCTACTCGAGGACGAGCAGGAATTAAGCTTGGGGATGCTGATACGTCTCCAACGTATCTATAATTTATGAAGTATTCATGCTATTATATTATCCATCTATGATGTTTTATATGCATTTATATGCCATTTTATATGACTTTTGGGACTAGCCTATTAACCTAGAGCCCAGAGCCAGTTTCTGTTTTCTCCTTGTTTTTGAGTTTTACAAAAAAGGAATACCAAACGGAGTCCAATTGACGTGCCAATTTTTGACGATTTTTTATGGACCAAAAGAAGACCATGGAGCATCGGAGTTGGGCCAGAAGAGTCCCGGGCTGCCCACGAGAGTGGGGGGTGCCCCACCCCCCTAGGGCGCGCCCCCTATCTCGTGGACAGCCCGGAGACCCTCCTGACGTGAAACCAATGCCAAAAATTCCTATAAATATAGAAACCTTCGAGAATTAACCTAGATCAGATGTTCCGCCGCCACAAGCCTCTGTAGCCACGAGAAATCATCTAGGCCCTCTCCGGCACCCTGCCGGAGGGGCCCATCATCGTCGGAGGCCATGGAGGAGGATCTCGGAGGGGCCCTCATCGCCATGAAGGCCAAGGACCAGAGGGGGAATGTGACGCTCCTGATTCAATCATACACTAATCATACACGCAAATGTGTACGATCAAGATCAGGGACTCACAGGAAGATATCACAACACAACTCTAGACACAAATCAAAATAATACAAGCTTTATATTACAAGCCAGGGGCCTCGAGGGCTTGAATACATAGCTCGATACACAAGAGTCAGCGGAAGCAACAATATTTGAGTACATACATAAGTTAAACAAGGGTGCCTTAAGAAGGCTAACACAAAAGCAACACGATCGAAGAGGCAAGGCCTCCTGCCTGGGACCTCCTAACTACTCCTGGTCGTCGGCGGTCTTCACATAGTAGCATCCATCGGCGGTGGCATCTGGCTCCAAGGGTCCACCATCTGGTTGCATCAACCGGAAAGAAGAAAGAAGGGGGAAAAGGGGTAGCAAAGCTACCACGAGTACTCATCCAAAGTACTCGCAAGCATCAGATCTATACTAAGTATGCATTGGTATCAAATGGAAGGGTTGTATCTGTGGACTGAACTGCAGAATGCCAGAATAGAGGGGAAGGCCTAGCCTATCGAAGACTAGCATCTTCAAGCAGCTCCGAGCATCTTGCAGCATGTAGAAGAGTAAAGAATAGCAGTTTATAATTAACAAGCATGTTGTAACATTAATGCCCAGAGATCCTTCCTCGACTCCCTGCGAGAAAGCAATCCCGGAGCCACATATCTCAAGTATCCATTTGTAGTTGTATAAGATCAGGATATAAGTCTGAATGTCCGTTGCCGTGGACATGGCTATTAATAGATAATCTTCCCTGCAGGGGTGCACCACGTTTTCCAACATGCTCGATCACTCTGGTCGGACACACCTTTCTGGGGTCAATGCCCGGCCTCGAAAGATCAACACGTCGCAGCCCTACCTAGGCTCAGCAGAGAGGTCCCCGCTGGTCTACATCCTAAGCACTCCAGGGTTTGGGCCCATTGCCCGGTGCACTCCGGGTCGCTACGTGCAGGGCAATACAGGCCACCTCCACTGGGGTGCCGACCGGGTCGTGCCGCAATGCTGAACTGGACGTCTGACAAAGCTTCGGCTGATACTGCGACGTCGAGGCCCATAACTATTCTCACGTGGTGGTTGGTGCATAAAGGCCAAAGGCCAACTCAGAACAAATACCCAAACCATAGTGTATTATTAGCTTGCGGAGACGGGCAGAGACTCACGATAAGGTGAACCCGTCGCCCCGTCTCGAGGAAATACGACAAGGGCTAGCCCAGCCCACTCGGGGGCGGCCTGCCGGCCCGGCCGTGCCTCGTAACCATCTTGCGGGTGCTCTCCGGGCCCGCCCGACTTTCCCAAAGGTCTCAAGTAAAGTCAAGGTAACCGTGTGTCCAAACATCAAGGGGAAAACCCGAGGAATCACCCACGAAGGATTCCACTCAATGTAATCATCAAGGTGAACGTAAGAGGGACCACCCTCGAGGTTCACACTTGAGGTGTTGAACGACAGAGCTGTATCGGGAATGGTGAAAGATGAAATCACCCTCGATGACCACGACTGAATAGCTACACTACAAAATTATCATCAGGAGTGCGTTATGAGGGATCACCCTCGGCACTCGATAGTAGCTCTGCAGAGTCGACCAACAAAAGGGGTGTGATGTGATGTGAGGTGTCGGGCTCTGGTCGTCGATCACGCTGATGGAGGCGTCGATGATGAAGCAGGGGCAACAAGGACAAGTGGGGGTCACTGATGGATCACTAGCTAACCTATACTAAGCAGTTTAGGATAAGCAGGTAGGTAACAATAAGCAGGTACAAAAGCAGGCTATGCATCAGAATAGGAGCAATCAAATACAGTAGCAAAATCTAATGCAAGCATGAGGGGATAGAATGGGCGATATTGGGATGATCAAAGGGGGGGCTTGCCTGGTTGCTCAGACAAGAAGGAGGGTCATCGTCGACGTAGTCGATCACAGGGACATCAGCATCGGTCTCGGGGTCTACCGGAGAGAAGAGGGGGAAGAAACAGTAAGTACATAGCAGGCAAGTGCATAACAGGACAACAGACAGAGCTAGACGTGTTCTAACGCAGTGCTAGGCGATACTGGCGAAGGGGGACACATCCGGGAAAGTTTTCCCGGTTCCGGACTTCTGTCAGAACATATGAACCGGAGGGGAAAGGTTGCATGTTCGCTATGCTAGGAACGTGTGGCGGACGAACGGGCCGTGTATCCGGATTCGTCTCGTCGTTCTGAGCAACTTTCATGTACAAAGTTTTTTCAACCGAGTTAAGGTTTATTTTATATTAATTTTTAAAGTTTAATTTCATTTTTAGGATGAACAGAATTAAGTTAATTAGGAAAAGCAGTTATGACGTCAACATGATGTCAGGATGATGTCAGCAGTCAAACAATCAGTTGACTTAGTCAAATGACGGGTGGGTCCTACTGTCATTGACTAAGACTAACTAAACATGTTTAATTAGTTCAACTAAATGATTAAGTTACCTTATTTTAATTAGTTTAGTTAAATAGAATTAATTAACTTAACTAATTAATTAATTAAATATTAATTATTGATTTTATTAAATTCATTTTTTAAACGTTCTAGGGGTGGGCCCCGGCTGTCATGGGCAAATAGGCAAAACCGGGCGTGGTTGCGGGCGCCAGATGGGGCGAGCCCGGGCGACCGGCGCTAGTCGCTCGACAAGGCGCTGGAGGAAGAGGCAACCGGGGCAGCGGCAGGGCGCGCCGAAGTTGCCGGCGAGTGGAGACGGGCAGCAGCGGCATCAAGCAGCATCAACAGCAGGCTGCGGGCCCGCATGGCGCACGGGCGCTGGCGACAGCGGCGCAATAGCAGGCAACAGCAGCACGAGGAGCAAAGGCAGCAACTACGGCGGAGCTAGCGGCAACCAGCGCTAGAGAGCACGGGGAGGAGGGGGAAAAAGGTTGTGTAGGGCCGGAGGCTCACAGCAGAAGCAGTAGGGTGCTCGGTGGAGCCGAAGGAGGTCGGGGTCGAGCGGCTCGTCGGCGCGGTTCGCGGTGACGTCCGATGGCGTCGGAGGAGGGGGCTTCGGTTGATGAGGGGGAGGAAGGCGAGGGAGGCCGGATCAGTGATGGGGCCTCCGGGATCCGTCCCTCTTCGGCGAGGAGGTAGCTTGGCGCGACATGGACGCAGAGAACCAGGCGGCGGCGGCCATGGCAGGATCTTCGCGAGGTGGTGGCGCGAGGACGGCGGTAGGCGATGGTTCCACGGGCGCGGGCGCGCCGGCGAGGTGGGGCTCCAGCACGGCAAGGGATCGGGCGCGAGGTGCTCGGTGACACTAGAGAACGAGAGGGAGTGGGTGTCTCGATCGGGAGGAGGGGGTTCGTGCGGGAGGAGTGGGGGATCGTGCAAGGCGACGGGATGGGCGCCGTCCAAATCCAGGGGGCGTTGGGGAGTGAAAGGGGATCGGGGAGGGGAGAGGCTAGGGTTCGAGCATCGGCAGGCCATATAGGCCAGGGGCGCAGTTGGGCCGGTGGGCCGACCGGCTGGGTTGTGGCCTAATTGGCCAGGGTTTTTTTTTTAAAAAAATCTGCTTTCTTTTAGTTCTGTTTAGTATTTAAACTAAACAACAAAAGGGGTTTTGTAAAAATAAGAGACTTGGCCCATAATTTGCAATGCAAATTTAGGCACTGCCATAAAATGGTTTGGCACATAAATAAAATAGTTTTCAAAATTTTATAAATTTAAAGGCATATAGGTTATTGATTTGGCCACTGTTTTAATTATTATATGGCGTTAAACCACATTGTAAAAAGTTGGTTCACCACCATAATTGGTTATGAATTATTTGCCACACATTGAACATTTTTATTTACATGTTTGACAAATTTGACATTGGACTTGAATTTGAATTAAAATCTGGATCAAGCGAGGATTTGCAACAGTAATGTGCTGACAAAGCACCATTAGCAGAGGATTACTGTAGCTTAATTATCCGGGCGTCACAGGGAAAGCCATGGAGGAGGAAAGCACATGGGGAGAACCTCTCGTCCTCTCTCTTGGTGGCACCGGAGTGCCATCGGGAGGGGAATCATCGCCGCGGTGATCGTCTTCATCAACATCACCATCATCATCACCATCCTCACCTCTTTTACGCGGTCCACTCTCCCGCACCCCGCTGTAATCCCTACTTGAACATGGTGCTTTATGCCACATATTATGATCCAATGATGTGTTGCCATCCTATGATGTTTTGAGTAGATATCTTTTGTCTTTGGGTTGATTGATGATCTAGATTGGTATGAGTTGTATGTTTTACTTTGATGCTGTCCTATGGTGCCCTCCGTGTCGCGCAAGCATGAGGGATTCCCGTTGTAGGGTGTTGCAATACGTTCATGATTCGCTTATAGTGGGTTGGTGAGTGACTGAAACACAAACCCGAGTAAGGGGGTTGTTGCGTATGGGAATAAAGAAGACTTGATGCTTTAATGCTATGGTTGGGTTTTACCTTAATGATCTTTAGTATTTGCGGACGCTTGCTAGAGTTCCAATCATAAGTGCATATGATCCAAGTAGAGAAAGTATGTTAGCTTATGCCTCTCCCTCTTATGAAATTGCAATAGTGATCACTGGTCTTGTTAACAATTGCCTAGGACAATTCCGCACATCGATCCACCATTATTCCACACTCGCTATTTATATTATTTAGTAATATATTCTAACTTTATGATAACAGCACCTACTTTTATATTTTAGCTCTCCGATATCATACAAAGTTATCCTCTTTATACTCACAACGCAGTTTTATTTCTTGTTTCTCGTTGGAAGCAAACGTTCGGTGCATGTAGAGTCGTATTAGTGGCAGATAGGGCTTGAGAGAATATTGATCTTACATTTGGCTCCTTGTGGGTTCGACACTCCATACTTATCACTTCCACCTTTGGGAATTGCTACGATGATTCCTTGCACTTGGGGATTATCAGGTCGCCCGACCCAATCTCGAAGAAATTGAAGCCCACTATAGGGCGCACAACCATTTTGGAAGGGTGGCTCGATAGGCCATGCAAAATACACACCACACCGGATACCGTACCAACACACAGCCTTAGAGCATGTTGGATACTTTGGCAGGTGGCCAGGAGCGGTGAGGATCTCCTCATAAAAAACACCGCGGAGCAACATCCCACAGAGCACAACACTACAGTGTTGACAGTCTTCGAGACTTTCGCCTTAGGTAACAGGCGCAAGAGAGCACTCTGCGGCCTCGCCGAAGTCTACCAAGTCGCAACAATAAACCCCTGGAACGACATGGCCATAACTTTCAGTGCCAGTGACAAACCGCAATTCAAGACAGTCCGGGCACCAGCCGCTTTGGTCCTCAGTCCAATCATGGACAACTTCCGGCTTACCAAAGTTCTCATGGACAGCAGTAGCGGACTAAACCTCGTTTACGAGGAAACTCTCAACAAAATGGAAATAGACAGGAGCCGCATTGAACAAAGCAACACAACCTTTAGAGGAATTATTCCCAGCCGGGAGGCACGATGTGCGGGAAAAATCACACTCGATGTGGTATTCGGCACGCCGGAGAATTATCGGTCCGAAGAGATAACCTTTCAGGTGGCCCCTCTCAATTTTGGGTATCACGCCTTGCTAGGGCGGGATGCGTTTGCGGGCTTCCAAGCTATACCCCATTACGGGTACATGAAGCTCAAGATGCCTGGGCCCAATGGAATCATCACCCTTTCCAGTGATCCGGACACTGCACTCCGCGCCGAAAATAAAACAGCCGCCTTGGCCCTCGAAGCACTGTCTGAAGCCCTCGCGGCCGATGAATTAACTGTATTACACTCCACAGTGGATAGAGACGACGTGATACTCGATAAGCGATCCAAGTCCACCTCCTTCAAACCAGCGGACGAAATAGTCAACCAGGTCCACCCAACGGACTCCTCGAAGACAGCATCCATCGGGGCACAACTGGACCCCACAATCGACGCTGCACTGTGAGCGTTCCTACGCGAGAATTGGGATATTTTTGCTTGGCACCCTTCTGATATGTCGGGGATCCCACGCAGGCTGGCCAAACGCAGCCTTAACATACTGAAGGGATACAAGCTGATCAAGCAAACACTACAGCGCTTTTTGAAACCCAAGCGACAAGCTATGGGAGAGGAGCTAGCCAAGTTACTCGAGGCCGGATTCATCAGAGAAATAGAACACCCGGATTGGCTAGCAAATTTGGTGATGGTACAAAGAAGGATAAATCCTGGCGCCTATGTGTCGATTTCAAAGACCTCAACAAGGCCTGCCCTAAGGATCCCTTCCCTCTCCCACGCATAGATCAGATCATCGATGCTACCGCGGGACATGACTCACTGTGTTTCCTCGACGCATACACCGGATACCATCAAATCAAGATGGCCGAATCCGATCAAGCCGCAACGGCATTTACAACCCCATACGGGCCTTTCTACTTCAACACTATGCCTTTCGGGCTCAAAAACGCTGGCGCCACCTACCAACGCATGATTCAAACATGCATAGAGAAACAAATCGGCAAAACAGTTGAAGCATACGTCGACGACGTAGTCATCAAGACCAGATATGTCGAGTCTTTAATAGACGATCTAAGCCTCACGTTCGATAACCTCCGAACATATGACATTAAGCCCAATCCGGAAAAATGTGTTTTCGGCGTTCCCGCTGGAAAGCTGCTGGGATTCATTGTTCCAATAGAGGAATTGAAGCAAACCCAGCTAAAAATATGAGCTTTGTCACTATTGGCTACCCCAACAGACCTCAAACAAATCCAGACACTATCTGGATGCGTGGCAACTTTAAGCCGCTTTATCTCCAGATTAGGAGAAAAGGCATTCCCACTTTATCGCCTACTTCGATGAACAAAACACTTCGAGTGGACGGACGAGGCAATGGCCTGACTAGAGGAAATAAAGGCTCTTTTAGCAAGCAACCCAATCCTGGCCGCGCCGAACATCGGTGAACCTATGTTGTTACATAGCCGCAACACACCAAGTTGTGAGTGCGGTGCTCCTCGTCAAACGAGAGGAGGACAGACACAAATTTCCGGTTCAGAAGCCGGTATACTACGTATCCACTGTCATCACACCATGCAAATCCTGGTACCCGCATTATCAAAAAATAGCATATGTGGTCTTCATGGCATCCCGGAAATTACGACACTACTTTCAAGAGTGTTCAATCACGGTGGCCTCCGAAGTACCACTTAATGACATAATAAACAACCGCGACGCCACGGGCCAGATTGCCAAGTGGGCCATAGAGCTCCTCCCATTCGACATAACATATAAACCATGGTGAGCCATTAAATCCCAAGTACTGGCGGACTTCATCGCCGAATGGATAGAGGCCGAACTCCCTAAAGAGTACGGCACATACTCCAACTGGATCATGCACTTCGACGGCTCTAAAATGTTGGCAGGTCTAGGAGCTGGCGTCGTCCTCACATCCCCCACTGGAGATACAGTCCAATACGTACTCCAAATATTATACACAGACTCCAACAATGCAGCCGAATACGAGGCTCTGTTGCATGGTCTTCGGATGGCCGTCTCCATGGGCATTCAGCGCCCAGAAGTGCGTGGGGATTCAAACCTCGCAATATCTCAAATAAATGGAGACTTTGATGCCAAAGATCCAAAAATGGCGGCATATCATAATGTCGTCCTTAAGATGCCAGCTCGGTTCGAGGGGCTCGAATTTCATCATGTGGTTCGAGAAAACAATCAAGCAGCGGATGTCCTCGCCCGCATCAGCGCTAAGCACGACCCCGTTCCATCTAATATCTTTCTGGAAAGGCTTTTCAAGCCATCCGTGGTGTGGCAAGGTGAGACCAGCAACATCACTTCGGACTGGTCACAACCCCAGAATCCGAACACACTGACATAATCGGGGGCTCTGCCACCGAAATAACACCCTCGACCCATCTCATCATGGTTGCTATCGCCCCATGGACCGAACCCTTCTTGGCCTACCTTAACAGGCACGAACTCCCCGAGGATTAAAATGAGGGACGCTGCATTGTGCAGCGCTCTAAAGCCTACAAAGTCCATGAGGGAGAGCTTTATAAGAAAAGCGCTACCGGGGTACTTCAAAGATGTATCTCCGAGGAGGAAGGGCGGCAGCTCTTGGCTGAAATTCATGCCGGCCTCGGCGGTCACCATGTTGCAGCTCGAGCCCTTGTAAGCAAGGCCTTCCGTATAGGTTTTTACTGGCCGACGGACCGAGTAGACGCACAAGACCTTCTCCAACATTGTGTCGGCTGCCAGCTTTTCGCCAGCCAAAGCCATATGCCACCCACCACTCTACAAACAATCCTCATAACTTGGCCTTTTGCTGTCTGGGGGCTTGATATGGTTGGACCCCTTAAAGGAGGAAGCCATAAGAAAAAAATACTTGTTGGTCATGGTGGACAAATTCACCAAATGGATAGAAGCCAAACTAGTTAAAACGGCCAAATTCGGACCCGTGATAGACTTCATATCGGGGGTAGTACACCGTTACGGTGTCCCCCATAGCATCATCACCGACAATGGCTCCAATTTCACGGCCAATGAGGTGAAAACTTGGTGCGGCAAGATGGGCATTAAGCTCGATTACGCCTCCGTCTATCACCCTCAAACAAAACGGTCAAGTCGAACGAGCCAATGGTCTTATTATGAGCGGCATTAAACCGAGACTAGTGCGATCCTTAAAAGAATCAGACATGCACTGGGTTGAGGAGCTTGACTCCGTACTCTGGGGGCTGTGGGCCATGCCAAATCGCACTACCGGATACACACCCTTCTTCATGGTGTACGGCGCAGAGGCTATGCTGCCCTGCGATATTATTCATGACTCACCTCAAGTGCGCATGTACGAAGAGAGAGAGGCCGAGCTCGATCGGCAGGATAGTTTAGATGCCCTGGAAGAGGAGCACGACGTCGCAAAAGCCCATTCCGCATTCTATCAACAACAGGCTCGCAGGTATCAAAGCAGACAAGTACGGGCCAAGACCTATAATATTGGCGAACTCGTTCTACGTCTACCGGAGAAGAAAAAGGAAAAACTCAAGCCCAAGTGGGAGGGTCCCTTGATTATTGACAAAGTTCTCACCGGAGGAGCGTGCCGACTGCGTGATGCATCTGATAATCGCCTCGAGCCGAACCCATGGAACGCAGCCAGACTCCGAAGATTCTACACTTAGCGCCGAACTCCCTGTTCGTCTCCTTCCCTCTGTTGCTTTTTTTTGATTTACTTCTTAGCCCTCTTCTCACCTTCCCTTTTTGAAAATCTCTAAAGCTTTATTGTGGCTAGACTACATACTTGTAACACACTAATTTTCAAGTATGTGCGCTCATCATACCTGGGGGCTTCTTGTACAGAAGCTTAATATAATTATCTTCCGGGCATCAAGCCCACCACATATGCGTCCTTTTGCCATATGCACCTTTTCTTCGCCATTATATGCATCTATATGACTTAAGTTTTGGCCAAGCTAGGTTGCCTGGCTCCTATGCTTATGCCCTACGTTCCCGTTAGTTTGGCTAGGGCATAAAGGGAGCACCTCTACGATTGTTACTGCCGGGTACTCCGAATGTGTACCTCAGACTAGGTGAAGCTGAAAGCTGGCATTCTTAAGGGAATATTCGGTCGGTGGACTAAAGATGTTTTTTACCTGTCACAATACAAACCCCCAGATGTTACATATCCTGCGCTTTTTGATCGCAGTCCAGACATGCACCTTAATGCATGCGTACCCAGGGAAAGGAACCCTTAACGGAACTATTCTCTCTGGAAGATGTTTCTTACTAACCATGTAATATAACATAGCTAGTTGGGTACTTGTCTGTTCAAGCAATTATGACCCCTACGCCTAGTTTCCACGCGTACCCCGGTTTATATTACCGAGCGGGTATTCGGAAACACTCTGGACTGTCGGGTCCAGAGGCCGAAGCGAAAAGCTCCGCCATAACAAATGTTTTACAATCCGGCTAGGGACAAATATGTCAATTGAAATACATAGTCATTTAGACTCTAATGCTTCTTCTTATATGCCATCCAATAGGTTGTCTAGCCTACAATCCTGTTGGGAATATTTTGCAGCTAATCCTACCTGGTCATATACCTTACTAATGGGAATTTCTTTCCCATATGACCCTACAGGTCCGACCCGGGCCATATGATTCGGATCAAGCTTGGTATACCTTGTTTTCACCATGGCCCAAGCCTCTCTCGCCCCTTCTCGACAGGCAGATATCTTCCATAGTCGGAAACGCCACCGCGCTCCCTTGAAAAGCTGAGCAAGCTCCCCAATACTTCCTGGTAGGGAGGCGGATGGCCACAAGGCCTTGGCGACACCCCGCATGACCTGCGGAACTTGCTCGTGCAGTTATGAAAGCTCTTGTAGCAGATTGCCTGAGGATCCGGGCATCTCCTCTTCGGGACGGCCCGTCAGCATACCTACAGACATAACTCTGTTAGTTCCTATCTTTACCAAACTATGTAAATGTTCATTCGGGAACATACTAAAAATGTCGTGCTGAAGCCTCTTATTTCCCTTCATGGAGTCAGCCAGCTGGGCCCGAACATCTTTCAATTCTTCACCCAGCTGGGTATTAGCATCTTGGAGCTTGTTATTCTTCTGTATGACCTGTGTAAGTACACACTCGCTAACGGCTGCTTGCCTTAGGGCCTCTTGCTCACCCTTTTGTGGGGTTCCTAGATTCTATTCCAGATTATCTGAGGACTTTGGTCATCAGATATTGTTAGCATTACTGGTTTATCAACACAATATTGTTTTTTCTCAATTCAGGAATACATACCAGTTGATGCCTCTTCGGATCTTGACAGCTTGGCCATAGCGACCGTTAGCTGGATTCAACACTCTTCCAGCTCTTGAGACAACAGGTTGTTCTTCTCCGAGAGAACCTACATGTACAATGATCCTTAAATCAGTTATACCAACAGTTTTAAGTCTCAGGGGCTACTGATATACATAATTATCAGATTTTTATATTTACCCGTATATCTTTCAAATACTGGTTCGTGGCTCAAGCAAGCCCATCCTGAGCGGCTCGGTTGTACGCATCACCCGAGTTGAAGGCATTAAAAGCCTCATCTCAAAAACCGGGGTCGCGGAGTGCGACCCGCCGGCGCCGATGATTCATGGCGCTCTCCACTTCGGAATTTGTAACAAACATTCTGTCCGAATCCTCTGTATGAGGATAGTCCGGTGTCACTCCCGCATCGGCCTCCGTCCTTGAGACCGGGCTTGGAATCCGGCTAGTGGAGGCACGGTTGGCAGGACCCCCGGACATAGTTCGGCGGATGTTCTTTCTGCTAATACACAAACGAGAGTGTCATACTTTAAGATGACGAACCACGAAGCATACTTAAAACCATACCTCCTTGAGGACGGCTCCGACATGTCTTTGTTCGCCTTTATTTTTAAAGGCCTACCCGGTACGGGCGCCCCTTGTTGGCGAGTCGCCTCGGGTTCGGCTTGGCGCGCTGATCATCTTCCCTTTAGAGCGTAAGAATTGCGCGGTGGGTAAGATGGAAGGAATAAATCTTTTCCAGAAGATAAGTCTCTTGTTTACTTACATGTGATACTGGGAGGAGGCCGGGATAGTCAGCAATGATGGCCACTTCTGTGCCGTCACAGCTCGCCTGGTGAAACACCCCTTCCATGAGCTCCACGAATATATCCGGATCCTCTTCGAATCCGGGGTCAAGGGCCCGGTTACAGTCCTCTGGCTGTGGTGCTGGGCTATGGAACTCCCTGGTTATTTTTTCCATTCCTGTTATAAGTAGACGGAGTAAATATTTATGAAAACAAAGGCTCAGGAAATGAATAGAGTAGAGCAATGGATGGCAGCTCACCCAGCTGGGAGGGTTGTACATGGAAAATCCATCCCGTGGCTTAATGCGGGCGAACTCCTCTCTTTCCCCCTTGTATAAATCGGACAGTATTTCCACCAGAGCGGTGGTGGAGTCCGGACCCTTTCGACCGCAGCGGGTGGCGTCGTCTTCTCCATTGAAGTGCCACATGGGATGCCCTCGATATTGGAGTGGTTGAACCCCCCACATTATGGATATCGCCATAACCTCGATTATTGATAATCCGCACTGAGCGAGTTTTCTTATCTTGCTCATCAATTGAAGGACCTCCCGGCTATCTTCCTCTCTGGGGCTCCGGGGATGCCAGTTAAGGCATTTTTTCAGCGGAGTGTTTGTAAACTCAGGAATACCCATTCGGATTGGGTCGGGAAGGGAGACGTCCTCAATATAAAACCACTCGGAGGGCCACTCTTCGGGTGCCTTTTCGGTGTGCCGGATAAGTATCCGGTCCCGGTGTTGCGCCATATCTCGGCTCCGCCCACTTGGAATATTGATCCCCCTTGATTATGGGGGACGAGGCAGAATAGCTTCTTCCATAGCTCAAAATGGGCTTCGCAGCCCAGAAATAGCTCACAAAGAGCGACGTAGCCTGCGATATGCAGGATGGAGGCAGGGGTGAAGTTGTGCAGTTGGAGGCCGTAGAACTCTAGAAGCCCGCAGAGGAACGGATGGATTGGAAATCCGATGCCCCTCAGCAAGTAAGAAACGAGGCATACTCGCTCCCCCCTAGATGGGTTGGGAAAGTTCTCCGCCTGCTCCCCGCCATCGAAGGAAGCAATCCGGCTCGAACGGGGACTAGATATGCAGGAGGTAGGTACCCTTGGGTATGAAACTTCACTAATCGGCTGTGGGATACGGTACACTTCTCCCAATCGCCTGGCTTGGTGTTGCGAGAGAGGAAGGAAGAGCTGCGAGCGCCGACCATGTTGGAGTGGATTTTTCTGGCACGCTCTGATGATTCCTCGCTTGGGGAAGATGGTGTGGATCGGATCTGAAGATCCCCGTCTCTTTAATAGACGATTTATTTACATGGTTACGGTGGCAAATGTAAAAATGCCCCGACTTCTTGCATTCGCTCGACATGTGGAAGCCGAGATTGTTAAGGTGCGGAAGCCGATGAGCGTAACATTAAATAGGGAACCGAGCACTGCTATTTATGGAAGGTACTCTGGAGAATTCGGAGAAGAACCCGCCTTGCAATGCCGAAGACAATTTGTGCGCTGGACTCATCATCATTGAAGCCTGGTTCGGGGGCTACTGAGGGAGTCCTGGATTAAGGGGTCCTCGGACAGCCGGACTATATGCATATGCCAGACTGTTGGACTATGAAGATACAAGATAGAAGACTTCGTCCCGTGTCCGGATGGGACTCTCCTTTGCGTGGAAGGCAAGCTTGGCGGTTAGGATATGAAGATTCCTTTCTTTGTAACCGACTCTGTGTAACCCTAGCCCCCTTCGGTGTCTATATAAACCGGAGGGTTTAGTTCGTAGGACAACAACAATCATAACCATAGGCTAGCTTCTAGGGTTTAGCCTCTTCGATCTCGTGGTAGATCAACTCTTGTAATACTCATATCATCAAGATCAATCAAGCAGGAAGTAGGGTATTACCTCCATCGAGAGGGCCCGAACCTGGGTAAACATTGTGTCCCCCGCCTCCTGTTACCATTAGCCTTAGACGCACAGTTTGGGACCCCCTACCCGAGATCCGCCAGTTTTGATACCGGCAGATGCCTCTAACGATTAGGGTTAGGAGACCTCCGAGGGAGCCACAAGCCTAGGGGCGCCCCCCTACGGCTTGTCGTCGCCTCGTGGGTCTTCTGACTTCATCTCCAAGTCTCATAGGTATCTTCTAGTCCAAGAAAAACCATCGTGAATATTTTATTCCATTTGGACTCCGTTTGATATTCCTTTTCTATAAAACTCAAAAACAAGGGAAAAATAGAAACTGGCACTGGGCTCTAGGTTAATAGGTTAGTCCCAAAAATAATATAAAATATCATATTGATGCATATAAAACATCCAAAATAGATAATATAATAGCATGGAACAATAAAAAAATTATAGATGCATTGGAGACGTATCAAGCATCCCCAAGCTTATTTCATGCTCATCCTCGAGTAGGTAAATGATAAAAACATAATTTTCGATGTGGAATGCTACCTAACATATTTATCCATGTAATTTTCCTTATTGTGGCATGAATATTCAGATCCATAAGATTCAAAACAAAAGTTTAATATTGACATAAAAACAATAATACTTCAAGCATACAAACAAAGCAATCATGTCTTCTCAAAATAACATGGCCAAAGAAAGTTATCCCTACAAAATCATATAGTCTGGCTATGCTCCATCTTCATCCCACAAAGTATTAAATCATGCACAACCCCGATGACATGCCAAGCAATTGTTTCATACTTTTGATGTTCTCAAACTTTTTCAACTTTCACGCAATACATGAGCGTGAGCCATGGATATAACACTATAGGTGGAATGAATATGGTGGTTGTGGAGAAGACAAAAAAGAAGGAGATAGTCTCACATCAACTAGGCGTATCAACGGGCTATGGAGATGCCCATCAATAGATATCAATGTGAGTGATTAGGGATTTCCATGCAATGGATGCACTAGAGTTATAAGTGTATGAAAGCTCAAAAGAAACTAAGTGGGTGTGCATCCAACTTGCTTGCTCACGAAGACCTAGGGCAATTTGAGGAAGCCCATCATTGGAATATACAAGCCAAGTTCTACAATGAAAAATTCCCACTAGTATATGAAAGTGACAAAATAGGAGACTCTCTATCATGAAGATCATGGTGCTATTTTGAAGCACAAGTGTGGAAAAAGGATAGTAGCATTGCCCCTTCTCTATTTTCTCTCATTTTTTTGGGGGCTTCTTTGGCCTCTTTTTTTATTTGGCTTCTTTGGCCTCTTTTATTTTTCATAAAGTCCGGAGACTCATCCCAACTTGTGAGGGAATCATAGCTTCCATCATCCTTTCCTCACATGGAACAATGCTCTAATAATGATGATCATCAGACTTTTATTTACTTACAACTCAAGAATTACAACTCGATACCAGAACAAAATATGACTCTATATGAATCCTCCGGCGGTGTACCGGGATGTGAAATGAATCAAGAATGACATGTATATTAAATATGAATGGTGGCTTTGCCACAAATACGATGTCAACTACATGATCATGCAAAGCAATATGACAATGATGGTGCGTGTCATAATAAACGGAACGGTGGAAGTTGCATGGCAATATATCTCGGAATGGCTATGGAAACGCCATAATATGTAGGTATGGTGGCTGTTTTGAGTAAGGTATATGGTGGGTTTAATGCACCGGCGAAAGTTGCGGTGTACTAGAGAGGCTAGCAAAGGTGGAAGGGTGAGAGTGCGTATAATCCATGGACTCAACATTAGTCATAAAGAACTCACACACTTATTTCAAAATTCTACTAGCTATCAAAACAAAATACTACACACATGCTCCTAGGGGGATAGATTGGTAGGAAAAGACCATCGCTCGTCCCCGACCGCCACTCATAAGGAAGACAATCAATAAATAAATCATGCTCCGACTTCATCACATAATGGTTCGCCATACGTGCATGTTACGGGAATCACAAACTTTAACACAAGTATTTCTACCAATCCACAATTATTCACTAGCATGACTTTAATATCATCATCTTTATATCTCAAAACAATATGCAAGGAATCAAAATTCTCATAGTATTCAATGCACTTAATACGGAAGTTTTTATTATATTCCTCTTGGATGCCCATCATATTGGGACTAAATTCATAACCTAAGAAATTACCATGCTGTTTAGCAACTCTAAAAAAATATAAGTGAAGCAAGATAGTTCAAAAATTTCTATAAAATAAAACCACCGCCGTCCTCTAAAAAGATATAAGTGAAGCACTAGAGCATATTGCCTAGCTCAAAAGATATAAGTGAAGCACATAGAGTATTCTAATAAATTCATGATTCATGCGTGTCCCTCTCAAAAGGTGTGTACAGCAAGGATGATTGTGGCAAACTAAAAGGCAAAGACTCATATCATACAAGATGCTCCAAGAAAAACACATATCATGTGGTGAATAAAAATATAGCCACAAGTGAATTTACCGATGGATTGAAGACGAAAGAGGGGATGCCTTCCAGGGCATACCCAAGCTTAGGCTCTTGGTTGTCCTTGAATATTACCTTGGGGTGCCTTGGGCATCCCCAACCTTAGGCTCTTGCCACTCCTTATTTCATAGTCCATCAAATCTTTACCCAAAACTTGAAACTTCACAACACAAAACTCAACAGAAAACTCATGAGATCCGTTAGTATAAGAAAATAAATCACCACCTTTTGGTATTGTTGTGAACTCATTCTTTATTTATATTGGTGTAATATATATTGTATTCCAATTTCTCCATGGTTCATACCCCCCTATACTACCCATAGATTCATCAAAATAAGCAAACAACACATAGAAAACAGAATCTGTAAAAAACAGAACAATCTATAGAAATCTGGAAATTTCGAATACTTATGTAACTCCAAAAATCCTGAAACATTATGACAACCTGGGCAATTTGTATATGAATCTTGTGTACAAAATTCAGATCAAAAGCACGCTTATGTGATTTTCTAAAATTGTTTTACTGGGAGCAAAACTTTCTGTTTTTCAACAAGATCAAATCAACTATCACCATAAGCCATCCCAAAGGTCTTACTTGGCTCAAACACTAATTAAAACACCAAAACGCAATTACTACAGAGGTAATAATGTGTATTTTATTCAAGAATAGAAGTAAAACAAAAAACATAAAAATAAAATTGGGTTACCTCTCAACAAGCGCTATTGTTTAACGCCCCTAGCTAGGCATAAAACATAGATCTAGGTATTGTCATAATAATAAGGGAGACCATCCATGCTCATCTCATACTTCCTTCTTTCAGCGGCAAGTTTCCTTTGTGGTAAGCAAAAATAATCAAAAGGGCTAAATTTAACGGGATAAGGATCCCTAAGATCAAGTTTGGGAGGAATTGGTTCCTCCTTCGGCCCTTTGTATTTTATAATCAACTCATTATTGTAAGAGTTCCTTTGGTGGAACGTCATAAGCCTATCCCTTAATATAAACCCTAATCCGTTGTTTTGTATAACAAAATTATCATTAAGTCCAGAAATCTTATCAACCAAAACTTTGGTAGGGACCTTTTTTCTCAAATTTTCATTATAGGCGGCACAATTAGGAGATTGCAATCGCATTATTTCCTATTGATTAAAATGGATCTCCTCTATGGGAGGACAACCACTGTTTATTTTATAATGCGCAAAAATTTCACTAGCTTCTTTCATAATGAATCTAAACTCATGAGCTAGAAATATAGTGGTGACACACTTAACAGAAGAATGATGAATATTGGAGAACTCTAGAAAAATCCTTTGTATGCATGGATGCATATGAACAAATTGTCTTTCAAGCTCAATTATAAGCAAAGTTATTGCATCTGCAAGGCTATTAGTTTTATTAAGAATAGATCCTCCTAGCGTAGGTAGCGTACCGGCACAAGTAAAGAAATCTTGAATCACCCTTTTTCCAATAATATTGCCGCTACCGACACGGAGTTTTTTTGTGTGGATAACAAGGGTTTATTCATTATTGGATAAATAATTAAAACCTTCTTCAAGATTATTGCTATTTTTTCAATGATAAACTCCCCAGATTCAGACATGGTGGCAACAAACCGATCTAGCAAATGGGCAAACAAAAAGAAAACGAAAAGACGAAAGGAAGAAAGGCAAATATTTTTGTGTTTTTTGAAAAGGTTTTAGAAGTGAGGGAGAGGAAAACAAGAGGCAAATGGCGAATAATGTAATGCAAGAGATGAGATTTTATGGTGGGTACTTGATAGGCTTGATGTAGACCTCCCCGGCAACGGCGCCAGAAATTCTTCCTGCTACTTCTTGAGCTTGCATTGGTTTTCCCTTGAAGAGGAAAGGGTGATGCAGCAAAGTAGAGATAAGTATTTCCCTTGGTAAGGGAACTAAGGTATCAATCCAGTAGGAGGTACAAACAAGTCTCCAATCTATGCACCTACACAAACAATCAAACACTGGCACCCAACGCGATAAAGGGGTTGTCAATCCCTTCATGGTCAATTGCAATGGTGAGATTTGATAGAGATAGATACAAAAGATTACTAAAATGTAAAACAAAATAAAAATAAATAAATTGCAATAAGGTATTTTTGGGTTTTTTGGTTTATAGATCCAAAAATATATGATGGAAAATAGACCCGGGGGCCATAAGTTTCATTAGAGGCTTCTCTCTTGAAAGAAAGCATATGGTGGGTGAACAAATTACTATCGAGCAATTGATAGAAAAGCGCAAAGTTATGACGATATCCAAGGCAATGATTATGAATATAGACATCACGTCCGTGTCAAGTAGACCGACTCCTGCCTGCATCTACTACTATTACTCCACACGTCGACCGACTCCTGCCTGCATCTAGACTATTAAGTTCAAGAGAACAGAGTAACGCATTAAGTAAGATGACATGATGTAGAGGAATATACTCAAGCAATATGATGAAAACCCCATCTTTTTGTCCTTGATGAAACAATACAATACGTGCCTCGCTACCCCTACTATGTCACTGGGTGAGGACACCGCAAGATTGAACCCAAAACTAAGCACCTCTCCTGTTGCAAGAAATACCAATCTAGTTGGCCAAACCAAACCGATAATTCGAAGAGAAATACAAAGATATCAAATCATGCATATAAGAATTCAGAGAAGATTCAAATAATATTCATAGCTGATCTGATCATAAATCCATAATTCATCAGATCTCAAAAAAAACACTGCAAAAGAATATTACATCGGATAGAACTCTAAGAACATCGAGGAGAACATAGTATTGAAGATCATAGAGAGGGAAGAAGCCATGTAGCTACTAGCTATGGACCCGTAGGTCTATGGTAAACTACTCACGCTTCATCGGAAGGGCAATAGGGTTGATGTAGATGCCCTCCGTGATCGAATCCCCCTCCGACAAATCGCCAAAAAAGGCCCCAAGATGGGATCTCACGAGAACAGAGGCTTGCGGCGGCGGTAAAGTATTTTCGTGGATGCCTCTGATGGTTTGGGAATATTGGGGAATATATAGGCCAAGGATTAGGGTTAGGAGACCTCAGAGGGGGGCACAAGCCCAGGGGGAGTGCCCCTACGGCTTGCCGTCGCCTCGTGGGTCTTCTGACTTCATCTCCAAGTCTCGTAGGTGTCTTCTGGTCAAAGAAAAATCATCGCGAAAGTTTTATTTCGTTTGGACTCCATTTGATATTCCTTTTGTGTAAAACTCAAAAACAAGGGAAAAATAGAAACTGGCACTAGGCTCTAGGTTAATAGGTTAGTCCCAAAAATAATATAAAATAGCATATTAATGCATATAAAACATCCAAAACAGATAATATAATAGCCTGAAACAATAAACAATTGTAGATACATTGGAGATGTATCAGTACTCATAAGGTGGGATCAGTTTACCATCTCTTGCCAGCGCTGGCCACTATCAACACTATCTTGAGGCACACTCTTATGCCCAAGTCTAGAGATGAAAAGCTGATACGAGGCCATTCCATCAACATGCTGCACCTAGTGGATGGATTCACCAAGTTCAAAGCGATGAATCTCATTGTCGAGACTGTGAAGAGGACAACTGCAGACCAGAAGCGTTCATGTGGATTTGTGCCCCAGATTCAGATGCTCATCAACTCCAAAGTTGGTAGCAAATTGATGAGGACATGACTACCTTGGATATGACCAAAAATATTGCATACATGCATATTTGTCAGGTGATTTCTAGTGCAAACTATTCAATAATCTATTTATGTTATCCAGAACAAACATACTTCACACACTTTTGTGTTTTGTCTAATTGCAGGTGTATGGGACATTTGTACAATCCACATATGAAGATAAGGGAAAAGGAGAAGTTTAGGTGCTGTTCAAAAAGTCCTCTCACGTCACTTTTGGGTCAAGAGAAGATAGAGTCCAAGTCTCTCACGTTCTGGATTCAGATTCGGACTGCATAGACATACCTGACTCAAAACGCCAACAACTTTTTCATACGGACTCCGAATTCGGTGAATCTTTTTTTGTTGGAAAGTAGATTTCATGCTCTTTCCAACACAATTGGAATCACCTTAAAATACGTCCGGAGCGTTGAGTTATGGACAAAACAATCTGATGCTGCACCAGAATCCGAGTCAAACTACAAGTCCAAAGGTGTTACGTCACCCCCACTTGGGCCCATTGGCCTTGTACGACCTAGGGTTAGTTTTAGGCTGCCTTGAGACGTCCTCCCACCTCCTTGGCCGCCACCCCTTGCTCCTATATAAGTAGATCCATCTAATAGCTTTTCCCTTGGGTTTTGTTTAGATTAAAAGTTCGCCATAGCTGCAACTTCGCGTACTTTGTTTGTGTTCAACGACCAGACAAAGGCGTCACAGAACCCCACCTTGATCAATAAAGCTTTCATCTTATATTCGCAATATCCAGATTGCAATCTCAGTTTCTTGCTTGTTATTCGTTTGCTCGCAGGAAACAGACCCTCGTGGTCAGGTTGATCGTGCTCCGGTGTGGTCAATAACCTCTCGGAGTTGGTTTAGCGATTGCTAAGGCGCGACGTCCTCGCACGTTCATAGTCGGATCGTCAAAGTCGACTTCCACCAAAGCGAAATCTACCATCTCATCGAAAGACGGGACACCTTTGCCTCTATCAAGTGGTATCAGATTTCCAGGTTGCTCGGTGAGATTTTATAGTTTTTCGTAGTTTAGATCGAGTCTGTTCTTCATACCTACAGTCCACGAAAAAGCCACAAAAAAAATTAGGGTTAGTTCATCATATCCGAACCAATCTGAGCCTTTGCATAATCTTTTCTGTATTTGCGTTGTTGAATTTGCGGTTGCATCGTCGTGTCTAGTTGCTGGTCTTAGAGTCTAGTCTTTTAGAGTTTCGAGTTCTGGTCATAAGTTGTCACGCCGCCGCCGCACCATCATCATCGCCCCTGCCATCTACCACCACCGCTTATCCGCCACCGCTTCGAATCCGTATCCATATACCACCACCGCTGCCATATACCACCACCGCTGCCATATACCACCACCATATATCCACCACCAATCCGAGTTCCTTGCATATTAGGGTTGTTTTCGGGATCCATCTAATTTCCAATTCGTGTTTCCTTGTCTGAGTAGGTTTCGGATTCCAGCAATCTTTTGCCATCCGTAGAAGAGGTTGGTTTCCAAAAAAAATGAGTCCGGAAACCACCCTCCGTTTAGGCCCAAAATTTTCGGAAAACGCAGTTGACAAAATTTTTTCTGGCTATCCTATTTTTAGGTGTTTCTAAGCGTATTGAGACAGTCGCCGTTATAGAAAGTTTTTTTTGACCCGTTTCCAGTTTTTGGGTCCAGGCAGTCAAAAAAAAATTGGTCGAAAAAATTTCGTGCCCATCCTGTCAGTTTGACCTGGGAAGAGTTTTGAGACACTCGCCATTATAGTGATTTTTCGCAAAAAAAAAGAGCAGCGCAAAAAAAAGCAGCGCAAAAAAAAGAGCGAAAAAAATTCCAGAGTGTGCTTTTCCCTTATTTACGTGCAGCGCCGTGATTTTGTTAGTGTTCTAGGCTCGCGTCTCTAGCACGGTCTAGCCTAGGACCAGCACAGTACCGTCGTTGAGCGTTTATTCAACATTGCATCTCTGAATTGATTATTGCTAATCTTTTGCTACCATATATAGCCAACCCAGCTCCACATATTTCTACACCGTGTATACGTACGTTCCCCTGGCAATCGCTTTACACAATCTTCAGAGTTATTTGACATCGCTGGTTGCCTGTCACCACCTGCCGCATGGTAAGAACTTGTAAGATATTGATATTTGCTTTACTGTGAGCACTTTACAACCACATCCTAGTAGTTCATAGGAACATTGTTCTGGAATTTTGTTTCTTGTTTCTACTAATCATGACAGGTTTCGGAGATAGAAGTTCTTGGACGACGGACACATCTTCACCATCACGAGAGTTGGGACAACACACACAACCACATGGTCAGGTTATCTCTTTACCGTCATTTGAGGGTAGATTTAATCCTGCTATTTATCTAGCTTGGGAGTTTGAAGTAGAACAAGTTTTTAGTAACCATGACTTTTCTGAACTTGAGCGAGTACGAGCTGCCACTAGAGCATTGACTGGTTTTGCTTCAGTTTGGTGGAGTGTGCATTGTAAGAAAAATATTGATAACCAACCCACAACTTGGAAAGATTTGAAAGATGTAATGAGACAATATTTTTTCCCTCCTTACTATCGTCGTGAATTGCTTCGCAAATTTGAATAATTTAAACAAGGCAACAACACTGTTCATGCTTACTACAAAGAGTTCAAATCTTATATGCATCATTGTGACATAGAAGAATCTAAGGATGATACAATGAATAGATTTTTTGGTGGTTTGAACCATGATATTCAGGCAAGATTTCAGTATATTCCTCGTTGCATTACTGGTATGCATGTTCGTGCTTGTACCTTTGAGAGACAGATACAGGAGGATGCATTGGGTGACTACAACAACTACTATTCCAGTTCATGCTCACCACCGCCGGTTGGTTCCTCCACCGTTGCACCTACTAGAGCAGCCCCACCTTGGATTGTGAGCGCGACATCATCTCAAGAGTATGGTGCATTGTCTACGTCTGTACCTACATCAGCTACGCCTTTGCGACAAGGTAATAGTAAAGGTATTGATGATATAACTTCACATGAGAATGATGCATCCCTAGTTAACTTGAATGCATCATGTGTTGAGTTACCTGGTGATTTGAGCACATCACCTATTTTAGAGAATCTTGATACTGTCGTGAATGCGTCATGTGATCAAACAACTGAAATACCAACAATTTTGAGTGCACCCATTGAATTAACTATTGATGCAAAAGAATCAATGTTTAATCATTTTGATATGACCTCTAATCCTGGTGATGATTCTGTGTTGAATGACTTATTGCATGTTTGCTTATTTAAGCATATTGTAGCATGTAAATTTGATGCAAGTAAGGTTTATTCACCAATGTTGGGATGGTTTAATGATGAATATTGTCAATCTTTTGAAATGAATAAGAGCTTCACTTATATGTGCAAACTGAGTTGCAATATTTTCATGCCTTCTACTTCTTGTGCTAATTTTTTGGCTTTAGATTTTATGAACTATGCAAGTTACTCATCTATTCATGTGTCATATATGCAAAAATCGAGGGAACTAAAAATGGATGGCATATACATATACAACATGTACACCTTGTCTCTTTTGTTAGCCACATTTCAGATTAAGCAACGCCGAGGACGGCTTTATTTTCAAGAAGGGGAGGATGATGAGGACATGACTACCTTGGATATGACCAAAAATATTGCATACATGCATATTTGTCAGGTGATTTCTAGTGCAAACTATTCAATAATCTATTTATGTTATCCAGAACAAACATACTTCACACATTTTTGTGTTTTGTCTAATTGCAGGTGTATGGGACATTTGTACAATCCACATATGAAGATAAGGGAAAAGGAGAAGTTTAGGTGATGTTCAAAAAGTCCTCTCACGTCACTTTTGGGTCAAGAGAAGATAGAGTCCAAGTCTCTCACGTTCTGGATTCAGATTCGGACTGCGTAGACATACCTGACTCAAAACGCCAACAACTTTTTCATACGGACTCCGAATTGGGTGATTCTTTTTTTGTTGGAAAGTAGATTTCATGCTCTTTCCAACACAATTAGAATCACCTTAAAATACGTCCGGAGCTTTGTGTTATGGACGAAACAATCTGATGCTGCACCAGAATCCGAGTCAAACTACAAGTCCAAAGGTGTTACGTCACCCCCACTTGGGCCCATTGGCCTTGTACGACCTAGGGTTAGTTTTAGGCTGCCTTGGGACGTCCTCCCACCTCCTTGGCCGCCACCCCTTGCTCCTATATAAGTAGATCCATCTAGTAGCTTTTCCTTTGGGTTTTGTTTAGATTAAAAGTTCGCCATAGCTGCAACTTCGCGTACTTCGTTTGTGTTCAACGACCAGACAAAGGCGTCACAGAACCCCACCTTGATCAATAAAGCTTTCATCTTATATTCGCAATATCCAGATTGCAATCTCAGTTTCTTGCTTGTTCTTCGTTTGCTCGTAGGAAATAGACCCTCGTGGTCAGGTTGATCGTGCTCCGGCGTGGTCAATAACCTCTCGGAGTTGGTTTAGTGATTGCTAAGGCGCGACGTCCTCGCACGTTCGTAGTCGGATCGTCAAAGTCGACTTCCACCAAAGCGAAATCCACCATCTCATCGAAAGACGGGACACCTTTGCCTCTATCAAGTGGTATCAGATTTCCAGGTTGCTCGGTGAGATTTTATAGTTTTTCGTAGTTTAGATCGAGTCTGTTCTTCATACCTACAGTCCACGAAAAAGCCACAAAAAATTAGGGTTAGTTCATCATATCGAACCAATCTGAGCCTTTGCATAATCTTTTCTATATTTGCGTCGTTGAATTTGCGGTTGCATCGTCGTGTCTAGTTGCTGGTCTTAGAGTCTAGTCTTTTAGAGTTTCGAGTTCTGGTCATAAGTTGTCACGCCGCCGCCGCACCATCATCATCGCCCCTGCCATCTACCACCACCGCTTATTCGCCACCGCTTCGAATCCGTATCCATATACCACCACCGCTGCCATATACCACCACCATATATCCACCACCAATCCGAGTTCCTTGCATATTAGGGTTGTTTTCGGGATCCATCTAATTTCCGATTCGTGTTTCCTTGTCTGAGTAGGTTTCGGATTCCAGCAATCTTTTGCCGTCCGTAGAAGAGGTTGGTTTCCAAAAAAAAAGAGAGTCCGGAAACCACCCTCCGTTTAGGCCCAAAATTTTCGGAAAACGCAGTTGACAAAAAAATTTCTGGCTATCCTATTTTTAGGTGTTTCTAAGCGTATTGAGATAGTCGCCGTTATAGAAAGTTTTTTTTGACCCGTTTCCAGTTTTTGGGTCCAGGCAGTCGAAAAAAAAATTGGTCGAAAAAATTTCGTGCTCATCCTGTCAGTTTGACCTGGGAAGAGTTTTGAGACACTCGGCATTATAGTGATTTTTCGCAAAAAAAAAGCAGCGCAAAAAAAAGAGCGAAAAAAAATTCCAGAGTGTGCTTTTCCCTTGTTTATGTGCAGCGCCGTGATTTTGTTAGTGTTCTAGGCTCGCGTCTCTAGCACGGTCTAGCCTAGGACCAGCACAGTACCGTCGTTGAGCGTTTATTCAACATTGCATCTCTGAATTGATTATTGCTAATCTTTTGCTACCATATATAGCCAACCCAGCTCCACATATTTCTACACCGTGTATACGTACGTTCCCCTGGCAATCGCTTTACACAATCTTCAGAGTTATTTGACATCGCTGGTTGCCTGTCACCACCTGCCGCATGGTAAGAACTTGTAAGATATTGATATTTGCTTTACTGTGAGCACTTTACAACCACATCCTAGTAGTTCATAGGAACATTATTCTGGAATTTTGTTTCTTGTTTCTACTAATCATGACAGGTTCCGGAGATAGAAGTTCTTGGACGACGGACACATCTTCACCATCACGAGAGTTGGGACAACACACACAACCACATGGTCAGGTTATCTCTTTACCGTCATTTGAGGGTAGATTTAATCCTGTTATTTATCTAGCTTGGGAGTTTGAAGTAGAACAAGTTTTTAGTAACCATGACTTTTCTGAACTTGAGCGAGTACGAGCTGCCACTAGAGCATTGACTGGTTTTGCTTCAGTTTGGTGGAGTGTGCATTGTAAGAAAAATATTGATAACCAACCCACAACTTGGAAAGATTTGAAAGATGTAATGAGACAACATTTTTTCCCTCCTTACTATCATCGTGAATTGCTTCGCAAATTTGAACAATTTAAACAAGGCAACAACACTGTTCATGCTTACTACAAAGAGTTCAAATCTTATATGCATCATTGTGACATAGAAGAATCTAAGGATGATACAATGAATAGATTTTTTGGTGGTTTGAACCATGATATTCAGGCAAGATTTCAGTATATTCCTCGTTGCATTACTGGTATGTATGTTCGTGCTTGTACCTTTGAGAGACAGATACAGGAGGATGCATTGGATGACTACAACAACTACTATTCCAGATCATGCTCACCACCGCCGGTTGGTTCCTCCACCGTTGCACCTACTAGAGCAGCCCCACCTCGGATTGTGAGCGCGACATCATCTCAAGAGTATGGTGCATTGTCTACGTCTGTACCTACATCAGCTATGCCTTTGTGACAAGGTAATAGTAAAGGTATTGATGATATAACTTCACATGAGAATGATGCATCCCTAGTTAACTTGAATGCATCATGTGTTGAGTTACCTGGTGATTTGAGCACATCACCTATTTTAGAGAATCTTGATACTGTCGTGAATGCGTCATGTGATCAAACAACTGAAATACCAACAATTTTGAGTGCACCCATTGAATTAACTGTTTTTTTATATGACCTCTAATCCTGGTGATGATTCTGTGTTGAATGACTTATTGCATGTTTGCTTATTTAAGCATATTGTAGCATGTAAATTTGATGCAAGTAAGGTTTATTCACCAATGTTGGGATGGTTTAATGATGAATATTGTTAATCTTTTGAAATGAATAAGAGCTTCACTTATATGTGCAAACTGAGTTGCAATATTTTCATGCCTTCTACTTCTTGTGCTAATTTTTTGGCTTTAGATTTTATGAACTATGCAAGTTACTCATCTATTCATGTGTCATATATGCAAAAATCGAGGGAAGTAAAAATGGATGACATATACATATACAACATGTACACCTTGTCTCTATTGTTAGCCACATTTCAGATTAAGCAATGCCGTGGACGGCTTTATTTTCAAGAAGGGGAGGATGATGAGGACATGACTACCTTGGATATGACCAAAAATATTGCATACATGCATATTTGTCAGGTGATTTCTAGTGCAAACTATTCAATAATCTATTTATGTTATCCAGAACAAACATACTTCACACACTTTTGTGTTTTGTCTAATTGCAGGTGTATGGGACATTTGTACAATCCACATATGAAGATAAGGGAAAAGGAGAAGTTTAGGTGCTGTTCAAAAAGTCCTCTCACGTCACTTTTGGGTCAAGAGAAGATAGAGTCCAAGTCTCTCACGTTCTGGATTCAGATTCGGACTGCGTAGACATACCTGACTCAAAACGCCAACAACTTTTTCATACGGACTCCGAATTGGGTGATTCTTTTTTTGTTGGAAAGTAGATTTCATGCTCTTTCCAACACAATTAGAATCACCTTAAAATACGTCCGGAGCTTTGTGTTATGGACGAAACAATCTGATGCTGCACCAGAATCCGAGTGAAACTACAAGTCCAAAGGTGTTACGTCACCCCCACTTGGGCCCATTGGCCTTGTACGACCTAGGGTTAGTTTTAGGCTGCCTTGGGACGTCCTCCCACCTCCTTGGCCGCCACCCCTTGCTCCTATATAAGTAGATCCATTTAGTAGCTTTTCCTTTGGGTTTTGTTTAGATTAAGAGTTCGCCATAGCTGCAACTTCGCGTACTTCGTTTGCGTTCAACGACCAGACAAAGGCGTCACAGAACCCCACCTTGATCAATAAAGCTTTCATCTTATATTCACAATATCCAGATTGCAATCTCAGTTTCTTGCGTGTTCTTCGTTTGCTCATAGGAAATAGACCCTCGTGGTCAGGTTGATCGTGCTCCGGCGTGGTCAATAACCTCTCGGAGTTGGTTTAGTGATTGCTAAGGCGCGATGTCCTCGCAAGTTCGTAGTCGGATCGTCAAAGTCGACTTCCACCAAAGCGAAATCCACCATCTCATCGAAAGACGGGACACCTTTGCCTCTATCAAGTGGTATCAGATTTCCAGGTTGCTCGGTGAGATTTTATAGTTTTTCGTAGTTTAGATCGAGTCTGTTATTCATACCTACAGTCCACGAAAAAGCCACAAAAAAATTAGGGTTAGTTCATCATATCCGAACCAATCTGAGCCTTTGCATAATCTTTTCTGTATTTGCGTTGTTGAATTTGCGGTTGCATCGTCGTGTCTAGTTGCTGGTCTTAGAGTCTAGTCTTTTAGAGTTTCGAGTTCTGGTCATAAGTTGTCACGCCGCCGCCGCACCATCATCATCGCCCCTGCCATCTACCACCACCGCTTATCCGCCACCGCTTCGAATCCGTATCCATATACCACCACCGCTGCCATATACCACCACCGCTGCCATATACCACCACCATATATCCACCACCAATCCGAGTTCCTTGCATATTAGGGTTGTTTTCGGGATCCATCTAATTTCCGATTCGTGTTTCCTTGTCTGAGTAGGTTTCGGATTCCAGCAATCTTTTGCCGTCCGTAGAAGAGGTTGGTTTCCAAAAAAAAAAAGAGTCCGGAAACCACCCTCCGTTTAGGCCCAAAATTTTCGGAAAACGCAGTTGACAAAAAAATTTCTGGCTATCCTATTTTTAGGTGTTTCTAAGCATATTGAGACAGTCGCCGTTATAGAAAGTTTTTTTTGACCCGTTTCCAGTTTTTGGGTCCAGGCAGTCGAAAAAAAAAATTGGTCGAAAAAATTTCATGCCCATCCTGTCAGTTTGACCTGGGAAGAGTATTGAGACACTCGCCATTATAGTGATTTTTCGCAAAAAAAAAGCAGCGCAAAAAAAAGAGCGAAAGAAAAATTCTAGAGTGTGCTTTTCCCTTGTTTACGTGCAGCGCCGTGATTTTATTAGTGTTCTAGGCTCGCGTCTCTAGCACGGTCTAGCCTAGGACCAGCACAATACTGTCGTTGAGCGTTTATTCAACATTGCATCTCTGAATTGATTATTGCTAATCTTTTGCTACCATATATAGCCAACCCAGCTCCACATATTTCTACACCGTGTATACGTACGTTCCCCTGGCAATCGCTTTACACAATCTTCAGAGTTATTTGACATCGCTGGTTGCCTGTCACCACCTGCCGCATGGTAAGAACTTGTAAGATATTGATATTTGCTTTACTGTGAGCACTTTACAACCACATCCTAGTAGTTCATAGGAACATTATTCTGGAATTTTGTCTCTTGTTTCTACTAATCATGACAGGTTCTGGAGATAGAAGTTCTTGGACGAGAGACACATCTTCACCATCACGAGAGTTGGGACAACACACACAACCACATGGTCAGGTTATCTCTTTACCGTCATTTGAGGGTAGATTTAATCCTGCTATTTATCTAGCTTGGGAGTTTGAAGTAGAACAAGTTTTTAGTAACCATGACTTTTCTGAACTTGAGCGAGTACGAGCTGCCACTAGAGCATTGACTGGTTTTGCTTCAGTTTGGTGGAGTGTGCATTGTAAGAAAAATATTGATAACCAACCCACAACTTGGAAAGATTTGAAAGATGTAATGAGACAACATTTTTTCCCTCCTTACTATCGTCGTGAATTGCTTCGCAAATTTGAACAATTTAAACAAGGCAACAACACTGTTCATGCTTACTACAAAGAGTTCAAATCTTATATGCATCATTGTGACATAGAAGAATCTAAGGATGATACAGTGAATAGATTTTTTGGTGGTTTGAACCATGATATTCAGGCAAGATTTCAGTATATTCCTCGTTGCATTACTGGTATGTATGTTCGTGCTTGTACCTTTGAGAGACAGATACAGGAGGATGCATTGGGTGACTACAACAACTACTATTCCAGTTCATGCTCACCACCGCCGGTTGGTTCCTCCACCGTTGCACCTACTAGAGCAGCCCCACCTCGGATTGTGAGCGCGACATCATCTCAAGAGTATGGTGCATTGTCTACGTCTGTACCTACATCAGCTACGCCTTTGTGACAAGGTAATAGTAAAGGTATTGATGATATAACTTCACATGAGAATGATGCATCCCTAGTTAACTTGAATGCATAATGTGTTGAGTTACCTGGTGATTTGAGCACATCACCTATTTTAGAGAATCTTGATACTGTCGTGAATGCGTCATGTGATCAAACAACTGAAATACCAACAATTTTGAGTGCACCCATTGAATTAACTGTTTTTTTGATATGACCTCTAATCCTGGTGATGATTCTGTGTTGAATGACTTATTGCATGTTTGCTTATTTAAGCATATTGTAGCATGTAAATTTGATGCAAGTAAGGTTTATTCACCAATGTTGGGATGGTTTAATGATGAATATTGTCAATCTTTTGAAATGAATAAGAGCTTCACTTATATGTGCAAACTGAGTTGCAATATGTTCATGCCTTCTACTTCTTGTGCTAATTTTTTGGCTTTAGATTTTATGAACTATGCAAGTTACTCATCTATTCATGTGTCATATATGCAAAAATCGAGGGAAGTAAAAATGGATGACATATACATATACAACATGTACACCTTGTCTCTTTTGTTAGCCACATTTCAGATTAAGCAATGCCGAGGACGGCTTTATTTTCAAGAAGGGGAGGATGATGAGGACATGACTACCTTGCATATTTGTCAGGTGATTTCTAGTGCAAACTATTCAATAATCTATTTATGTTATCCAGAACAAACATACTTCACACACTTTTGTGTTTTGTCTAATTGCAGGTGTATGGGACATTTGTACAATCCACATATGAAGATAAGGGAAAAGGAGAAGTTTAGGTGCTGTTCAAAAAGTCCTCTCACGTCACTTTTGGGTCAAGAGAAGATAGAGTCCAAGTCTCTCACGTTCTGGATTCAGATTCGGACTGCATAGACATACCTGACTCAAAACGCCAACAACTTTTTCATACGGACTCCGAATTGGGTGATTCTTTTTTTTGTTGGAAAGTAGATTTCATGCTCTTTCCAACACAATTAGAATCACCTTAAAATACGTCCGGAGCTTTGTGTTATGGACGAAACAATCTGATGCTGCACCAGAATCCGAGTCAAACTACAAGTCCAAAGGTGTTATGTCACCCCCACTTGGGCCCATTGGCCTTGTACGACCTAGGGTTAGTTTTAGGCTGCCTTGGGACGTCCTCCCACCTCCTTGGCCGCCACCCCTTGCTCCTATATAGGTAGATCTATCTAGTAGCTTTTCCCTTGGGTTTTGTTTAGATTAAAAGTTCGCCATAGCTGCAACTTCGCGTACTTCGTTTGTGTTCAACGACCAGACAAAGGCGTCACAGAACCCCACCTTGATCAATAAAGCTTTCATCTTATATTCGCAATATCCAGATTGCAATCTCAGTTTCTTGCTTGTTCTTCGTTTGCTCGCAGGAAACAGACCCTCGTGGTCAGGTTGATCGTGCTCCGGCGTGGTCAATAACCTCTCGGAGTTGGTTTAGCGATTGCTAAGGCGCGACGTCCTCGCACGTTCGTAGTCGGATCGTCAAAGTCGACTTCCACCAAAGCGAAATCCACCATCTCATCGAAAGACGGGACACCTTTGCCTCTATCACAAATTATATCTACCTGATCGCTCGCACCTGCCACTATAGCAAGAGTTGGAAGATCGTATTGTGACAATGAGCCCTTTTCATTCATCCTGCCTCTGTTGCAGCACATGCACATGCTGAGATGGTAGCTGCCCCTAGCTCTTCATCTGCTCCATTGCTCAAGACCAAGGCAGATCAAATGACTTGTTTTCTTCAAGTATCTCAGAGGATCAAGCGAAGTTTGGCCAACCTTGTGAAGAATCAAAAGAGCCTAGAGAGGATCATGAAACCAGGTTTTATGCCTTGGACATTAAAGTGACATAGATTCATTCGCAAAAAAAGTGACACAGATTCAGACGACTACTGATAAGCCGAAGAAGGATGTAGACGAAGCTAGGATGAGCATTGACAATGATGGTGATGATGGTTCTACACTCCCGACCACCACCCAGTTCCAGAAGATGCCCATGTCAGCTACAATAGCAGTTCAATGGACTAGAGGTATAGTGTCTGCTCCAGCTACCGCCCCATCAGTTGCACCTTCGGCACCTTCAGTTTCTACCCCTCCAACTCAGCAAACTATTCACGAACGCACTTATCTTTACTACATCAACTCACACCGGAGTTGTAGGTTAGGCCAACTCCAACGCACGACCCCAAATCATCCGCCCGCGTCAGTTTGGTGGTAAACAAACACAAACCGCGACCCAATGCACGGGAGCAAACTGACAAATGTCCGTTTTCTGTCCACTTTCAACCCATTCGCGGCCCAAGTTTGGGCTGTGTTTGCGACCAAACGGACAGCACGCGGATGGGCGGGCGCGCACCCTTGTCCTCCCCTGCCCCTCCTGTCTGGGACACACCCGTCCCACTTTTCCTCCAATTCATGCAAACCTTCCCCCGCGCCCCCTCCTCTCCCTCCTCCATGGACGGCGACCCAACAAACCTAGGGGATGCGGCCGTGGCCACGCGCCCCGCGGCGAAGAAGAAAGGTCCCAAGGGCCCCAGGAAGCCTTGATCCAAGTGCACGTCGGAGGAGATCGCCTTCCTCGACAAAGAAGCGACAAAGAGAAGGGGCCGGCGGGCAAAGGCGAAGGAGATGAAGGTGGCTGCGACCTACGCCGTCAAGGCCGAATCCCGGCGTCAAGCGCGGCTTCTTGCCGACGTCGACGAGAAGGAATCCATTATCGCCAAGGCGCATGCCGTTCTCATGCATGGGTTGGCATGCCCACCGGCGGCCATCCTCTCGGTCACTGCCATGGATGCGGCGAGCACGAGATCGTCGGTTGGTCGTCCTCCTCGGTACAGGTTGTCGAGCTCGTCCAACAAGCCCGATCCGTCGCCTTACGGCCATGGGCAGACATGGTTCTCCATGTCGCCAGAGGGCAGCGTGGTCGCTCCGGCCACGCCCGCGGGTGTCGTCGACCTCAATGTGATGCCGGGGTATAGAGGCGGCGTTGGCCACACGTTCGACGAGACGCAAAGGAAGCAGCCCCGACCATTTTCGACGGCAAGCTTCACCGGCGTCTGCAAGCTGTTTGATGGAATGGCACAGCCGACGACCCTGATTGCTCGGTGTTCATGGAGAGCGTCATATTTGAGGGCCGTGGGAAGGCCTTCCAGCACCTCGGCCAAGGCCAGCCTTTCGACCCCGAAGAGACCCAGAGCCAGGACGGTCGCGACCACTATGAGGACATTGATTTCGCGAGCCATGATGAAGAAGGAAGACGACCATGGAAACTCATGGCATGAAGATGATGACTCGTATTGTGAAGATGAGGAGGAAGAACTCGACATTTCACAAGAGCCATTGGTGTTTTTTGATGAGCTCACCCAAAGGGCCGAGGCACAAAAGAGGAAGCAAAGTATCCGCATGGGGTCATACACCCAAAAAGAGGACAAATTGATTTGAAAGAGTTGGATTGAGATAGGGGAAGATCCGATAAGAGGTGTCGAGCAAAAAGGTGCCATATTTTGGGGTAGGGTTCATAAGACCTTCCATGAGATACGAAAGTTTTCCCCCTATCAATCTGAGAGCACTCGCAGCATCAACTCAATACAAAAGAGATGGGGTTCATTCAACAAGAGTGCAACAAGTATTGTGCCACACTTGAGAGCGTCGAAGCCCGTCCCGTGAGTGGACTTGGCCTTGGTGACTTGGTATGAACCTCTTGCCTTTTCATTTTGTGTCCATTCATGTGGGCATGCTTTTCATTTTCATACATGTTGTGTCCTTTGCTATTACATTAGCATCGTCATCAATGATCGTGTAGGCATTTCAATATTTGGAAGCATTCAAGGCCCGACATAAGAACAAGCCGTTCACTCTCACGCATCGTTGGGCCCTCATCAAAGATTGTCCCAAGTTCAAAGACCAATATGCCGCTCGCAAGAAGAAAGGAGGGAAGAAGGCCGGCTGATGAGGGAGACTTGCTCAAGAGGCCGAGGGGCAAGACAAGCTTGAAGGCGGATGAGAGGCGTGATGCGTCTTCCATTGCCTTGCAAGGCACTTTGGAGAACATGATGAGCCAAAAGGAAGTGTGGGGCGAGAGGAAGAGCAAAGGAAAGGAGGAGCAAATGAATATATATCTAGAGCTCCAAACGAAGAAGCTTACCATGGAGGAGGCCGCAGAGAGGAGGAAGCTTGACATGGAGGAGGCAAGGAAGAGGAGGAAGCTTGACATCGAGGAGGCCGCTCAACTCAAGAAGCTCGAGACCGAGGCCACCATGGCGGACACCAAAGCTAAAGAGGTGGCACTCACGTTCATGAGCGTGGACAAGACCAACATGTCTCCGGAGAGGAATGCTTGGTTCGCGAATCGGCAGAAGAAGATATTCGCCAGTGACGACCTGAACTAGGTGAGGCTTCGAGCCGTGGCCTACATCCATTCATTATGAAGGCTGGCTGGTGTGTCGGCCGCTGGCTTTGTTGCCGACATAAAAAACTTGTTCATTTTGAGGGATGACTCATGTGCCGGCCGCTGGCTTTGTTGTCGGCGTGAAACATGTCCTTTTTGAAGGCTGACTCTTGTGTCGACCGCTGGCTTTGTTGCCGGCATGAGACTGTAGGCCGTCGGCTGTGTTGCCGGCCGGCGCTAGTGCGAACCGCGGCCGCGACTATATAAATCCATGGTTTCTCACGTTTGCATGCACGGCGACAAGATGCGGCTGAACATGCGTCCACGCGTTGGGCGCCCGGCCGATGCAAACTCAAATCCAGACGAACAAGGCCCCATTATCACCCCAAACGGACAAAATCCAGACGAAACGGACGCTCGTTTGGGTCGTGTGTTGGAGTTGGCCTTGAAGAACTTAATTACCAAGGAGCGGGAGATCGAGCCTGGAGTGACGCCTAGCCTTCCGATTTCCGGTTGTAGATGCTCTTAAGGCATGTACAATAGTCGATAAGATAGTCTCATCTTAAATCTTGCATGAAATTTAGAGATGACAAGAAAATTGTCTACAATTAATCCTTTTTTAGCCTTATCTTCAATAACTAGAGGGTGCTTGGATCCAAGGGACTTATTTTAGTCTGACTAAAAATAGTCTCTTTAAAAGGCTAAAGTTCCAATCACCTTGACTAAAGAGGGGCTAAAACTAGTCTTGAGACTAAATTTTTTTAGTCAAGAGTACCCCTACTAAAATGTGGATTAGTCCCCTCCCTCCTTATTTAACTCCTCTCCTTTAACACAGGCGAGTTCTAGATTGAAGGGTTTGGAGGATAATAAATGCTCATTAACTTGATTTTAGTCTCTTTAGTATTTGGATCCAAGCATGAATGAGGCTAGCAAATTTTAGTCCCACTACTTTCATGGGAATAAAACATATCATCCGCCTCATCATTGATACTACTACCTAACACTCCTAGCACAACAATACATGCCCTTATCCCGTCGTCATTCCACTTCCGCGGTTCCGGACCCCAACGGCACACAGCGCGCCTTCCCCTCCCCTCTTGCCCTCCAACTGCAGCGCGAGAAGCGGCACGGGCTCCTCCTCCTCGTCGCCGGGTGCCAATCCACCAGCGAGAAGCTTCTCCTTCTCCTCCCCCCTTTCATCTCCCTCATCGCGGAGAGACGAAAGCGGCGGAGGGAGCGTCGGGGTCGGGGTCCCCGTCGGCGGCACCGGCACGCAAGCCTGGTAATCCTCCCTCTCGCTCACTCGAATCTGATGCTCTGATCGAGCATTCGCATCACTGCGACGCAGAAATTCACGGCTAGCTGCTGCAGCATGTAGCAGCACATGCCTGCCCCTGTAATTTGCACCTCTGCAACTGAACCGATGCCCATGGCCCCTTCCGAGGTTCCGCGGCAGTGCGTCTCAGCTTGTGCTCTCGCTTCCACCTTAATACTTACATTTCGATCTCTGTTGATTTAGGGCTCAAATTTCAGCATCGGCGCACCAAGTAGTCGAGATTTCAGAAGAGAGGCTTCATGCAGGTTTGTGGCGTTCAGTTGAGCTCAGCAACATCTCGGTGGCGAGAATCATGGCCGCCATTTGGTGGATCCTACGAGTGTGCTGGACATAGCTGTTGCATCTCTGGTAAGCCCGATCTCCCATGGCATTATCTCGTGTTTTTCTTTGTGATTAGCCCTCGACTCCTCAAGGATTTGTGGGGGCAATACCCTGCTCCAGTTTCAGGTCATTTGTGCTGAATCTTAAATTTCTTATTGTAGGGAGTCAAAGACCGTCATGTAGAGTACAATGCTGTCAGGTGCCACGTTGTACTGGAAATGTAGCTCATCTTCAGAAGGAGGTACCCCAGAATGCACTGGATGCTAAATATAGTTGAATATCAATCACTGTGGTGTTTGATTTTAGTTGATATCATAGCAAAAAATAATGTGAAGTGTTGCATTTGTATGTCCTATGTTTTATGTCATGTTGAAAGCTATGTATGAACGAACCATTCTGAATCGAAGGACAAAAACAAACGGTGTTTCTTCTCTATGATGATGTAGTCCTCTCAAGCAGTATTTATTTTCTGAATCTTCTCATAAGTGTCAGGCATAACATGTTAACCCACTGATAGTATGGACTACTAACATTTTCTTTTATCATCTATTTCAGGACAAATATTCTTGTGTTGATAGGTCAACTTCTTACCTGCACGTGCAAACTCTTAGGAATTTCCCAATTGAAAAACTTTATGGAGAGGTGGTCCTGGTGCGACTTGATTCTGTACTTCTTTTAGATCCTCTAGGACTATTTAGTTGCTCACGGAAAAGGACACTGTCAACTATCAAATACCTGTACAAAGCAGGAGGGAAAGTTCTTCTAGTTACCAGTTGGGATCCAGTCCTCCAATCTGTTAATCCAGTGCTCAAGTCAACCGAATCTTTTGCAGGTTATTTGAAATTCATATTCTAATACGCTTATGCCAAACTTTATACTGATAAGTTGTTAGATATGGTTGCACTCTAGGACCCAAAAAACAGTTGTTCAGTTTGCAACAGATTGATTCTAACGTCAGTAAGCCAAGGCATCTGACAAAGATTACATGTTTGAACCCAAACCTGTAAATATTATTTTATTTGTAAACCAAAAGTATCTGTACTATTGGAGAAACCGAGTAATAATGCTATTTAGCACCCATGCACTAAATGTCTGGACAACTGCATTTCTCCCTTGTATCTTTTCTCATACTGTTTATGACACTATACTGGCTTAATTTTGTCATGCATTCCGAATCACATATTTTTAAATGCAGCTAAGTTATCCAGAATAACTTCTTTTGTTCATTCTTGATAACTGAAAATAATCTGTCATAAATGCTCATCGTCAGAGTACATGTCATCGCTTCTTCAAGTAAAGGTCATCCCAGTGAATGGTGTCCCTTGTTTAACATCATGTAAGAAGGAAGAACGGGTGCAGAATGATATTATCTTGTTTGAAAATCTTTTGAACTTCAGGGGAGAAAATGCAAACTGCAATGATTTTTCTCAGAAGCTAGCTTCAGGTGCAGCAATCTTTGTCAATGATTCTTTCTCATTGTCTCATAAGATTCGCGCATCAACGGTTGGCATCACTCGTTTCTGCTACGCATCTCTTGCTGGTTTCCATTTTGAGGAGGAGCTTATGCAATTGCTAAAGATCAATGACTCCACAAGGCGCCCATACATTGCAATAGTAATCACTGGTCCTTATTTTATTTTCAGTTCATAGTTTATACATACCTATGGAAACTATTTACAAGGTTAAGACCTGAAAGTTGGACTTGTTCAATTCCTGTTTACTAGCATTAGCTCTAGCAATTAACGTCTTCAGTCTCGATTTGTCCTTTGTTTTTATTGTCAAGTAAATATGCGGTTTAGTTTTGGTTCTGTCAGAAAAGGGTACATCTATATAATGAATATATGTTGATTCTAGAAAGCGACATGCATTTTGATGTGTGTTCGAGGAAAAAATGTTGAATCTACCTTCTCGTATCATCCACATTGAATAGCAAAGCTAATCATTCTTTTGATGCCATGACTTGTTAAACACACACACCACACCAACCATTTCTGTTTTTACTATTCTCTATAATGATCAGACTGGGAGGTTGGAATTATCTTGGCCAGCATCCATATGTATAAACATGTAGCTTAGCTTGCCTATCCAACAGCGGATGATTAGAGCTGCACTTCTGATCTTGTTTTATGCCATAATGGAGCAAAAAGCTTGGTGCTATGTCAAAATCCGGATGGTACAAGCTAATAGTTGCTTTCCCTATTTCTCGAGTTTTATTAAAGGACTATTTGCTCTATGTATTGTCCTGTTATGTTCATGGTAGATAACAGGCAAGTTTAGAGGGTTTCCTAACATGGTTACTTCAGTTGGTGGTCGAGAATATTGCACTTATGGTGTTTAATAATTAATCACAATTGGTAATCATGCAGAAATGATCCTTGTTCCTAGCAAGTGTATTCCGTTAACTATCTGCAAGCAGGATTAGTACTTTCTACTAGGAACTATTTAATGAGGATCTCTATTTTTGTTTAGCCATATTGATTTCTTGTTGCCAGAAGAATGGAGACGGAGTATATTAGTACCAATCTTCAAGAACAAGGGGGATGTTCAGAGTTGTACTAATTACCGTGGAATTAAGCTGATGAGCCATACAATGAAGCTATGGGAGAGAGTCATTGAGCACCGCTTAAGAAGAATGACAAGCGTGACCAAAAATCAGTTTGGTTTCATGCCTGGGAGGTCGACCATGGAAGCCATTTTCTTGGTACGACAACTTATGGAGAGATATAGGGAGCAAAAGAAGGACTTGCATATGGTGTTCATTGACTTGGAGAAGGCCTATGATAAGATACCGCGGAATGTCATGTGGTGGGCCTTGGAGAAACACAAAGTCCCAGCAAAGTACATTACCCTCATCAAGGACATGTACAATAATGTTGTGACAAGTGTTCGAACAAGTGATGTCGACATCGATGACTTCCCGATTAAGATAGGACTGCATCAGGGGTCAGCTTTGAGCCCTTATCTTTTTGCATTGGTGATGGATGAGGTCACAAGGGGTATACAAGGAGATATCCCATGGTGTATGCTCTTTGCGGATGATGTGGTGCTAGTTGACGATAGTCGGACGGGGGTAAATAGGAAGTTAGAGTTATGGAGACAAACCTTGGAATCGAAAGGGTTTAGGCTTAGTAGAACTAAAACCGAGTACATGATGTGCGGTTTCAGTACTACTAGGTGTGAGGAGGAGGAGGTTAGCCTTGATGGCCAGGTGGTACCTCGGAAGGACACCTTTCGGTATTTGGGGTCAATGTTGCAGGAGGATGGGGGTATTGATGAAGATGTGAACCATCGAATCAAAGCCGGATGGATGAAGTGGCGCCAAGCTTCTGGCATTCTCTGTGACAAGAGACTGCCACAAAAGCTAAAAGGCAAGTTCTACAGGACGGCGGTTCGACCTGCAATGTTGTATGGCGCGGAGTGTTGGCCGACTAAAAGGCGACATGTTCAACAGTTAGGTGTGGCGGAGATGCGTATGTTGAGATGGATGTGTGGCCACACGAGGAAGGATCGAGTCCGGAATGATGATATACGAGATAGAGTTGGGGTAGCACCAATTGAGGAGAAGCTTGTCCAACATCGTTTGAGATGGTTTGGGCATATTCAGCGCAGGCCTCCAGAAGCTCCACTGCATAGCGGACGGCTAAAGCGTGCGGAGAATGTCAAGAGAGGGCGGGGTCGACTGAATTTGACATGGGAGGAGTCCGTTAAGAGAGACCTGAAGGATTGGAGTATCGACAAAGAGCTAGCTATGGACAGGGGTGCGTGGAAGCTTGCTATCCATGTGCCAGAGCCATGAGTTGGTTGCGAGATCTTGTGGGTTTCACCTCTAGCCTACCCCAACTTGTTTGGGACTAAAGGCTTTGTTGTTGTTGTTGTTGTTGTATATTGATTTCTTGTTGATATTTTTCTGTTTATTGCAGATTGGAGGCAGTAACTTCTTGAGAAAGGGACCTGCACTGCATCTGTTAGCCTCTCAATGCGATGAGTTGTTTCTTGTTGGAAAATTATCATTTCAAATAATGAATGGCCTTGGAATTCCAGTGTCCTCCTGTTTGATAGAAAAAAATGCAACCAAGGAAGTGTTACAACTTATTGAAATAGCTCATAATAGGAACATTCCTATTTATTATCCAACAGACCTGTGGTGTTTGAACAGCAACAATAATGAACAACTGGAAATATTTGACTCAGCTGAACTATTGTCTGGTGAGTATGACTGGGCTTTATTTCCTTGTTTATCTATGTATTTTTGTTCATGTGGTTCCTATTACTCGTGCCATATTCATTGGCAATGGCAACACTAATCATTCTTTAGAATTAACATCTTGTTTGCAATACGACTCTAATTCTTTTTTTGAGCAACTCACTGTCAGAGTATAAGTCTAGCAAATACTACACTAATGGATGAGATTACCCCCCCTCCCCTTGTTGCCAAAGCTGCTACTGGCTTGCTGCATGGCTGCTACCCACAGGACTGTGCCCATATAGTTCACGGAATTGAAATAACGTGAATGATTTTTACTGATATCAGTTGCTCAGCTTACTTGCCTTACTACGATAAGATGCATCTTACTTGCTTAGCTTATTTTCAATGACAACTTAACACAAGGGAATGAAGGGATATTTTTCTTAGAAAGTTATTTACATGGACGAAGGCTACTGTTGTGTCCTCTGTGCAAATGGGCCTCTTGAAACTCGAGATTACCTCTTCTTAACCTGCCCTTTCAGTACAAACTGTTAGCCCAGAATTGGTATTCTCCCTAGCATCAGCTGTGATATGACTGCAGTCCTCACTTCTGCAAGAACTGCTTTTGCCAAGCCTTTCTTCATGGATGTCTTCATCATGGCTGCCTGGTGCATTTTGGAAGCAAAGGAATGAGATTTTTTTAGAACGCCAACTCCAGGATTAGTTCCTGGCTGGTCCTTTTCTCTCTTGGCTAAATTCCATTGCTTACTCCCCCTTCTTTTCTTCTGTAAATACTTCTCAGGATCGGTCCACCTCCTCCTTCGACTTAGGCATAGTCTCAGTCCAATATGACTCTATTGTTGCTGATATGTTGTTTTTTTATTTCCTTTTGTCAGACTGCTGATGTTTGGCTGTGTGCATCTTAGTTATGCAAAGGCCGGGTGTTGCTCATCATGTTTTATATCTGCTTGGTGCTACATTTTGAGTTAATAAATGCACCCTTTATCGAAAAAGTTGTGTCTATATAATAAAATTTACTGTCGGGGCATCACCTACAGTTTTCTGGTCAAAAAACAAATCAACCGCTGAAATTACCCTGCATCTGCAAACCTGTAAAGTTACACAGTTGACACTTCACCTGATTTGATAGATGATGATGCATGTTCATGGTTCCGTCGTCTATTATTGCTTGGGTATATCTTATTTGGTAAATTCTAGCATTTTTTGCTGCGCTGTAGTTATTTCTCAAAATTGCCTGAAAGGATGACTTCAGTCATTTAAGTGACATACCAGTAGATAATTGAAATAATAATATAACTTTCTGATGTCCATGTATCTTACAGGCTTAATTTCTTTGGGCTGGACACCAGTTGATATAGGGCCATCGACATTGGAGAGAATTTCTTCTTTATTGTCATCATACAAGGTTAGAAATGACCTTGGTATGAATGTGATGAGGCTCTGTGTAGTGCATAGAAATATTTTTAATTGAAATGTTTAAAACATCTCACAGTTTTTTTAGCATGCCTTGCAGTATTTCATGTTTCTGTTATTAGGATTGCGCACTATTTTAGCTTGGAAAATTGCAACAACAAAAGAACTTACCTGCCATCCCCCCCCCCCCCCCCCCCCGTGGCAAGCTTTAGCAAGATTGTTGGGCGGGCTAGCCCCCACATAAATTTTGTTCTTAAGGCCAGTTTTAGTCTCACCCTTCACTGTTTTCTGCTGGCTTGGGCGGGTCCCCACTTTGTTGGACGCTTTTGTGCATGACGATCACAAAACAGCAGGTGATTGGCTCCCATGAGCACCATCTTGACAAGAATCAACCTGCAAAACATACCCCACAACTCCACAAAGTTGCTTTGAAAATCTGATAGGTCACAAGAATAACGCATTACAGACAACAATACATGCTGAGCAACTTGAGAGCTTATGATTGATAAGTGATGATTTATGTTTTCACGTTTACTTGGTATAGTATCAAGTAGGACGTATGATTTTTTTTCGAGAAAACACAAAGACTTTGCGTTTCACTTCATTGAATAGAATGAGGGGTTAACAGTACAGGCCTCCGATATGACATATGATTGGAGTTCCCTTTTTATTTTCAGTTATCAACTTATGCCTTAATTCTTAGGAAAATCCTTTTATCCCGTCAAGTTCTCACATTAATTTAATTATTTCTCACAGAAGATCCTATGGATCGGTCCTACAAGCTTTGACTTGACAGAAGAATTTTCTGTCGGGGCAACACAGTTGGGTCAGATACTGAACAAAGCAAGTCATAATAGCTGCGACATTATTTTAGTAGGGGTTGCAGCATGCAAGGCAGTAAAAGGAATGTCAGATTCTTCATCACAATATACAGCATTTGAAAATGAATCTATTGTATGGGAATTTCTCAAAGGAGGAATATTGCCTGGTATTGCAGCATTGGATAAAGTAAGTCATGCTCTAGAATTACTATTTCTGTTACTGAGTCTGCTAGTGCACTCAAAATTTTATCAAGATAAAAAATTGTAGAATGATTCTCAGTGCAAGCACATATGTCTGTGCCTATACAATCAATGCATCATGCATGACACAAATCTTGGCACAAGTCCTCAACATTCTAAGACAAAAAGTGTAGCCTGCTACCCTGATGCCCCCAGCATGCCGACATATATGTGCATACCTATACAATTAAGCCTCATTTTCAAGTGGTTCTTGGGATTTAACGTTGTAAATATAACAGTATCTTCAAGTTACATTTATGAGAAAATGGAGAGAGTTCCCTGTTTCGAAATTATTCAAGAGCACATTCCAATGTTTGGCAGTTGACATGGTCGTTTTTCTGTTATGTAATGCTATGACTCTTGTAAACTTCTAGGCCGCTTTACTCTTTACGTGAACGCCACGACACTTATTTTGGGACGGATGGAGCAGTAAATTATAGAAAGGGATTGAAATCAAAATCCTCTTTACTCCTTTAAGAAAAACTTGAACAACATATAGTTGTATAAGAAATGATGAATATTCACGTAAGAAATAGGGATCTTTGGGGTAAATAATTAACTGGGGTTTTCCGCTTGAGAAGTTTTAGCAGCTCGACGACTTGTAACATGGACCTTACTATGTAGTACCACATGCTTATTGCTTCTTAGCACCATTTAACCAGCTCATTGTTGCAACAACTTTAACAACATGTTCATAAATATATTTGGTAGCAGAAATAATCATCGCCCATTGATGTATTCTGTTCCTATATGCATCAGATCTGTCAGTGTCACAGCCACAGGCATTCTCTTGTATTCGATTTTTGTTGCATTTGATGACATGCACCTAAGTTTGCATGCAATTTGTACCGTTGTTCTTATTGAATTCTTCAGTCAAATGAAGGCCAACATTTCTTAGCTACTACCGATAGAATAGTTTTTAAACTGGAACACTGTAAAGTTCCCTTTCTCTAGTGGCCCCGGATTCTTTTTTTTTTCATTATTTTTTCCTCTTTTTGCAGAGCTATCCCTATCAGATTCCATGGGATGACGTCTTCTCTGACACCACACAACCATTGTTTGTTGATATAGGAAGTGGTAGGCCTCCCTCCTAGAATATTCAATCTCAAATCATTTTATGTTGCATGATGAACACAGATGGAGACGACCAATCTCAAATCTATAGTTGTGGTTTGTCACACTAGTTTAATGATAGAAAACCTTAATGTGGCTGCTCTTACTGGTTCCATCTCTGAAAGTGTCTAGTACATTGAAGTATTTCAAGCTTTACAGGTCGCATACGGCTATTGCTCTTTCTGGTGCATATAGGGCTTTCTTCAGAAGACTTGAATGCCAGTTTCTCTTCTGTAGTCATCACAAAAAATAGTTCATTCATTTCAATTGTTATTAGTTTGCTGTGTGCTTTGTCAAAGTGTATGTTTGCAAATGTATGCTAGCGTAAATTACCAAGATATAGAACATTTCTTAATTTCTTCATAGTTTGTCTATTTTCTCAAATTCCGAGGCCTTGCATCTCTGGTTCTTGCACCCTTCTCAAGTATGTATATTTCTTAGTGCAGGAAATGGTTTGTTTCTATTCCAAATGGCTAGAAACTGGGAAGGCTTGAATTTTCTTGGGCTTGAGATGAATGAAAAGGTAAAAACTGCCTGTATCCTGTGTTGAATTTAGTGCTTCAACCTTTTTGTAACTTGTTTTAGCTGTAGCTTGTTGTAAGGTGCCTTCAGGATGTAACATTAGCTGGGAAAAGAAACTTGTAAGCATCCTGTACATCTACTTTAATTAGTAGAACTATTACTTATTTATTTCCTTTCCCTTGCCCTTTCTGTTCATGCCAGTGATGTCAGTTCCAACAACTAGTTTGCTCATAAAATTACTCCGACAAAGAACAAAGTAACCTTGTTTCTGTGACTCTGTCCACCTTGACTTGAAGCATTCTTTTTCTAATGTGGTTATTATTCTGGACAACTAGTTTGACTAAACTTGTCAATGCATGTAGATTGGACTTGAACTTGTCAATTCATGTAGGATGGTGAAATTTTCCGAGCATCATAATCTGATTGGGACCAGAGCAATTATCTATTATTAGGGAATTATTGACCCATTGGATCTTTTTATATGATGAGGTGACAGTGAAATCGGCTTAACCTTAAACAATGTTTCAGAAATCTCTCGGAGCTAAATTTTTTCATACGAGATGTCTTGCTTTGTTGTATGCCACAACAAAGATCCAGATTTCGTAACAGATGGTGGATTACATAATCCATGTTAAAAATGTCGTGAGAGCTACCCCCTCTGTAAAGAAATATAAGAGTGTTAGATCACTACTTTAGTAATCTAAACACTCTTATTTCTTTATAGATGGAGTACATTTTAGGGAAAATTGTTGCTGTATTGAGTATTCAAGTTCAGATGTCACGCTTAGTAATCTACAAGGGTATGCTTTTGCTTGTCATTTAGTAGTCCTTACATGGAAGTTCTTCTAATAACTGTTTTAACTATTCCAAGCATTTTATGAATTTTACTTTTATTCGTGTAGCTCGTTTTTCTTTTTCATTTTTGTGACTCCTATTTCATCATTACTGATGCCATCGTTTACTTTTGGCAGATATTTTCTATCGACAAATGCAACTTCCACGTTTCGCTCGATAGTTTCAAGTTATCCTGGACAGTTGACACTTGTCTCAATACAGGTATGTTAACTCTTTAGCGTCTCGTCTTTTTGTGTATATCTCAATGGATGCTACACTACCTAGTGGATAACCTGCCTTGTTTAAGCTGTGGTCTCTTTTTGCAGTGCCCAAATCCTGACTTCAACAAAGAACAAAATAGGTGGAGAATGGTACGAAGGATGCTTGTCGAAGCTGTTGCCGATCTTCTTCAGGTCAATGGAAAGGTATACTCTGTGGTCCCCATTTGCCCATTTCAGATGTTGAACATGGTTACGTTTCTGCCGAAGCACGGAAGCAACCAATCTAGTTATTCGGAACTACTCCCTCCGTTCCTAAACTGCCAAAACGTCTTATATTTTAGAAACGGAGGTAGTAGAACACAGTATGATGACCAACATAGGATAGTAACCAATCTAGCAGGACAGTATTAAACACCTCAATAGCATCTCGCATGCACATGTGCTAGGGTGATTATAGCATCAAGCTCAGTCAGATAGAGAACATTTTGTTGTAGCTTGGGAAAGAAAAAGATGAAGCATAAATTTGCACTTGGTGTTGCAGATCTATTTACAGTCGGACGTGGAGTCTGTCCTGCTTGGAATGAAAGAGCAGTTCATCTCGCACGGCAAGGGCCAGCTCGTGGTGGACAGCGATGGCCGGATGGAGAACCCATTTGGCGTGGTGTCCGACTGGGAGCGCCATGTCCTGGCTCGTGGAGCTCCAATGTACAGAACGATGCTACGAAAAGTGTGAAAGCTGAAAGGTCCAAGTTGAGATTTCAGACTGCTCTTGTGTAAAAAATAATTCCAAACTGCAATCTTGTCAAAGTTCACATCCTGAGAGTGAACTCATAATTCTTCTTTTAACCCCTCCAGTATTCCAAGAAATCCTATACTCCATATAGTACGTACTGTATTAATTAAAACTGTAGAAATCTCGTATGTCCAGTTGTCAATTCAGATCTAAACATCACAGCGATCCAAACATACATTCATCAGATCAATCTTCCTAGCACGTGTTGACCAGCTTGCCCCTGTCATCGGCCGGAGAGGCCAATGTCAGACATGGTGGCGACGCTCGACGCCGACCGCCAGACCGCCCACGTGCCAAGGACGCCCTGGTGTGTCTCCATGGCCGCAAGCATGTTGACCGTCACGTACGTCGGGGGAAGCTCTGGCAACGGCGCGCTGCCGTCGAGGTACTGCATCACCTGTTTCATGCTCGGGCGCGCCGCGGGCGACGGGTGGAGGCACGTCAGCCCCAGCCGCAGCACAGTATCCGCCTCGGCGGCGTCATACCCTGTGCCTAGCTTCGCGTCCACCGCGCGGATAATGGCGCCATTCCGCCAGTGCCCCAGCACCCAGTCCGCCAGCACGAAGCGGTCGACGTCGCCGTAGACGTCCTCCTCCTCCTCCTCCTCGATGGGCCTCCGGCCGCAGGCGACCTCCAGGAGGAACGCCCCGAAGGCGAACACGTCGGAGAGGGTCGTCGCCTTGCCGGTGCGCACCAGCTCCGGTGCCAGGTACCCCATGGTGCCCACCACATGCGTGGTCTGCGGGTCCGCGCCATGGTCGTACAGTCTCGCGAGGCCGAAGTCGCCGAGCCGCCCGTTCATGTCGCCGTCCAGAAGCACGTTGCTCGCCTTGATGTCCCGGTGGATGACGACCTGCTCCCAGTCCTCGTGCATGTACAGCAGGCCGGAGGCAACGCCTTTGATGATCCGGAGCCTCTGAGCCCAGTCCAGAGCATGGCCGTGCCCGTGCAGGTGTTTGTCGAGGCTGCTATTTGGCATGTAATAGTATACCAGCAACAGCTCCCCTTTACGCCGGCAATAGCCGAGCAGTTGAACGAGGTTGCGATGCCGGAGCCGGCCGATGCTTACCACCTCCGCGATGAACTCCCTCATCCCCTGCCTCGACTCGTGTGACACCCTCTTCACGGCGACCTCGGTCCGGGTCCCCGGGAGCACGCCCCTGTACACGCTCCCGAACCCTCCGGTGCCCAGCAGCCGCTTGTCCTTGAACCCGGCGGTGGCGTCGAACAGGTCCTTGAACGCGAACCGGTGCGGCCCGAACTCCACCTCCCAATCTTCCCGCAGCTCCGCGTACCTAAGCCGCCGGCGGAGCAACAAGAGGCCAACGCCGACCGCAGCCAGGACGGCTGCCGTGGTGACCATCGGCAGCGCGATGGCGAGCGTCTTCGACTGGGGCTTGGGGCCAATGCGGGGCAGCTTCGGCAGCTTGGCGTGGTCGAGCGCTGGAGCGGCGCCGTCCAGGCTGAAGCTCCAGCCGAGCACGTAGTGCCTGCACATCACGATGCTGGACCCCGACGAGAAGCCGACGTACGCCGTGTCGGCGACGACCGTCGAGAGGTCGATCCTTGTGGTCAGGAGCGGCCTCCTGGGCCGTGGCGACCGCGCCGGAGCCAAGGCCACGGTGATCTCCGTCGCCGCAGCGTCGTAGTCGACCCACACCTGCATGGGCTCCCGGCTTGCCAGGCTCAGGTTCCGGAACGCGCCGGTGGCGTCGTCGTAGTAGCCTGCCATGGCAGCCGCCGAGGAGTTGAGGCTGTTGACGTCGATGCCGACGTGGTTGTCGTTCATGTCCGCGAACTCCGGGTTGCGCACGGTGTCCAGCTCGACGGCGAAGACGCGGTTCCGTGCGTCGCCGTTGTCGCTGGCGTTGAACAGTCCGAGGTACTGCGCCGCCATCGCCGAAGACAGGTCCCTGCTGGTCGGCGCGACCAGGAAGGCGAACCCGCTCGTGCTCAGGTCGTTGAGCTCCGACACGATGGCAAACACGAAAGTGGTCGAGAAGGAGGACGTCCGGTGGAACCTGAGCGGGGCCGGGTGGAAGGCGTGGGCTAGGTTCAAGTCGGTGTCGTTGGTGAGCAGCAGCAGCCCGTCCGGCGTGACGCTTGCTATGCCGTCGAGCGACAGCCCAGCGGCGGGGAAGCCCTCGTAGGCGAACTCGACGCCGGCCTCGACACCCACTGCCACAAGCAGCAGCAACAACAACTTCCTGGGAAGCATGGTGCCCTCGCGCCGCACGCTTGTCGCTTGGTCGCCTCAACTTTGACCGCCGCACTTGTACACAGGCCACAAGTCACAACTCGCAAGCAACACAAGGATTAGGTGTACTAAAGTTAAAGTTTAGCCTGGGTTACTGTAGGCTGCAAGGAACCTACCATTTGTGCTGTACTGGCTAACAGGGAAGGATGGTCACCATGAGAGCGACCTGCCATGGCGGCGGCTTGGCTGGCAAGTGGGTGTGAGTACGTGACTGCAACGTGATGCTGATGCACATCTATTTCGCACTAAATTTCGTCAAAATTTTCCTCCTGAATTTTGGGACAGGAAATAATCAACAGAGAGATCCCTTGGCTGGCAAGTGGGCGTGAGAGTAAGCGACGCGGTCCCTCCTCCCCTGGGCCCTCACGAGTCGAACAGTGCACTACGCCACCGTACTGGATTTGTTGTTTGACAATCGTCTGAATATGATACAAGTCTTCCCGCAAAATAAATTTGTTCCTAGAAGTCGCAGTCGATTTATTCAACGTTTGATCCCGCACGATTTGTGCCCTGGTCCCTGGGCGCTGCCTTTTTCTCCGCCGGCCGCACGGGCAACTTCGTGTTCATTGATAACGACCGGTGTGGATTTTATAACGAGAAAGGGTTTCCCCCGCTTTGTAATACAAAGCAACCAACGGATACAACCAACTATAGATGCTGAAGCGGAAGCAGTACAGACACGTCAAAAAAAAACGAAAGAGAAAATAAAAGGAACAGATGTCGACAACGGCGGATCGACAAAAACGAAAAAGCCTCGCGACCACTGCAACCACCGTAGATCTCCCACCAAGCTCTTAGACTCCGAAACGCCGATACCAATCAACACCTCCAAAAAGGTTCGCGACGATGACGACGTTGCTGCCAAGGGTTTCCCCCGGTACTCGGCGAGGAGAAAAGAAGGGTAGCCCCCGACGCCCTCCAGGAAGGTCCGGCGGCACCCTCAAGTGCCACCGCGTCGGTGCCGGCCATGCCGACAGGGATTTCTCCCGATCCCAACCATCACCTCGGGCGCTCCGGAGCCCACCACCCAACCGACCACCACCCTGCGCCAACATGGTCTTGAAGCTTCTCACGCCATCTCACCACGACACCACGAAGTGAGGTCTGCGCACCGAAGAAGAGAAGCTGGGACTAGAAGCAGCAGCACCGTCGGCACGCGGGAGGGCTCAACCTCCACCGTCAGCAACGGTAGCCGACCAGACGCAATAGCAGGAGCACACCAGGCTCGGCCGGGCCCTCCTAGGCCCGTAAAGCTCCCGCCTTCGCGCTGCAGCAGGCACGCCGTCGGCGTCGCCGCCCCGGTCTGAGCTGCTCCTCTACCTCACCACGCAGAAGACAACGAAGCCACGTCGAGGACCGACCCGCTAAGACCCAGATGGGGCCCGTAGGGCCCAGATCTGAGCCGGGGATGCGCCACCGGCCACCCCGCGCCACATGCTGCCCCGCCGCCAAGTGGCCGCGCCGCGACCATGTCCGCCGCCGGCCACCCCGCCGGGTCACCGGACCGCTGCCTTGCCGAGCGACACCGCTGCCACCCCACGCCCCGGGACAGGAGGACGCACGCGCGGGGAGAGGAGATCTTGCCGCCGCCGACACCACCCGGGCCGGAGCCGGGGGCGCCCGCCGTCGACGGCAGGGGAGAGGATGAGGGAGGAGAGGCCGAGAGCAGAGGTGCAGGAGCCGCCTCGGCCGCCTCCCGGGAAGGCGGCACGAGGGTGGAAAGAGGGGAGGGGAAGGAAGGGTGGGGGAAGGGGGGCCGGATCCAGTCAGCGCACCGGCGAGGGCGGCCGGATCCCGCCGGAGACGGGGCTGGGGAGGCGGCGGCGGCGAGGGTTTCGGGGGGAGGGAGCGGGTCGCGAGAGCCCGAGCGAGTCGCGCGTCTCCAGCGGTGTGGATTTTATGCTGGGTCGGGTGAGTCACTGTCCGTCCCTTGAAACACACACACACACACACACACACACACACACACACACACACTATTTGTTGTGAATTGCTCCGGAACAGTACGCCGGAGAGGATGTAGGAGTTTGCCATCAAACCAAATCCCCTAAACAAGTACGCGGACATGATGCAGGAGCTGGCCATCAAACCAAATCTCCTAAGCGGGTCCCGTCAATTTTATTTCAAATGCGTAGCAATATGAGAGCAAAGCAAGTTAAAATGAGGTGTTTATGACATCCTGATAACCCACAAATATAAGGGATCGCAACAGTTTTCGAGGGTACAGTATTCAACCCAAATTTATTGATTCGACACAAGGGGAGCCAAAGAATATTCTCAAGTATTAGCAGCTGAGTTGTCAATTCAACCACACCGGAAAGACTTAATATCTGCAGCAAAGTATTTAGTAGCAAAGTAGTATGGAGGTAACGGTAACAGTGGCAAAAATAACAGTAGCAGTTTTGTAGTAATCGTAACAGTGACAACGGAGAAGTAACATAAAAAAGATCAATATGTGAAAAGCTCGTAGGCAATGGATCAATGATGGATAATTACGTCAGATGCAATTCATCATGCAACAGTTATAACATAGGGTGACATAGAACTAGCTCCGGTTCATCAATGTAATGTAGGCATGTATTCCGAATATAGTCATACATGCTTATGGAAAAGAACTTGCATGACATCTTTTGTCCTACCCTCCCGTGGCAGCGGGGTCCTATTGGAAACTAGGGGATATTAAGGCCTCCTTTTAATAGAGTACCGGACCAAAGCATTAGCACTTAATGAATACACGAACTCCTCAAACTACGGTCATCACCGGGAAGTGTCCCGACTATTGTCACTCCGAGGTTTGCCGGATCATAACACGTAGTAGGTGACTATAACTTGCAAGATAGGATCAAGAACTCACATATATTCATGAAAACATAATAGGTTCAGATCTGAAATTATGGCACTCGGGCCCTAGTGACAAGCATTAAGCATGGCAAAGTCATGGCAACATCAATCTTAGAACATAATGGATACTAGGGATCAAACCCTAATAAAACTAACTCGATTACATGGTAAATCTCATCCAACCCATCACTGTCCAGCAAGCCTACGATGGGATTACTCACGCACGGCGGTGAGCATCATGAAATTGGTGATGGAGGATGGTTGATGATGAAGATGGCGACGGATTCCCCTCTCCGGAGCCCCAAACAGACTCCAGATCAGCCCTCCTGAGGAAGATTAGGGCTTGGCGGCGGCTCCATATCGTAAAACGCGATGAATCCTTCTCTCTGATTTTCCCCCCGAACGTGAATATATGGAGTTGGAGTTGAGGTCGGTGGAGGTCCAGGGGGCCCACGAGGCAGGGGGCGCGCCCTGCACCCTCGTGGACAGGGTGTGGGCCCCCTTACGTTGATTTTTTGCCAATATTTTTTATTAATTCCAAAACGTGACTCCGTGGAGTTTTAGGTCATTCCGAGAACTTTTATTTCTGCACAAAAATAACACCATGGCAATTCTGCTGAAAACTGTGTCAGTCCGGGTTAGTTCCATTCAAATCATGCAAGTTACAGTCCAAAACAAGGGCAAAAGTGTTTGGAAAAGTAGTTACGTTGGAGACGTATCAACTCCCCCAAGCTTAAACCTTTGCTTGTCCTCAAGCAATTCAGTTGACAAACTGAAAGTGATAAAGAAAAACTTTTACAAACTCTGTTTGATCTTGTTGTTGCAAATATGTAAAGCCAACATTCAAGTTTTCAGCAAAGACTATGAACTAACCACATTCACAATAACACTTAGGTCTCATATTTACTCATATCAATGGCATAATCAACTAGCGAGCAATAATAATAAATCTCGGATGACAACACTTTCTCAAAACAATCATAATATGATATAACAAGATGGTATCTCGGTAGCCCTTTCTGAGACCGCAAAACATAAATACAGAGCACCCCTGAAGATCAAGGACTAACTAGACATTATAATTCATGGCAAAAGAGATCCAGTCACATTCATACTTAATGTAAATTAATAACAATGCATGCAAATGACAGCGGTGCTCTCCAACTGGTGCTTTTTAATAAGAGGATGATGACTCAACATAAAAGTAAATAGATAGTGAAGGAAATATTCCCTAGAGGCAATAATAAAGATCAATATGTGAAAAGCTCATAGGCAATGGATCAATGATGGATAATTATGTCATATGCAATTCATCATGCAACAGCTATAATATAGGGTGACACAGAACTAGCTCCAGTTCATCAATGTTACGTAGGCATGTATTCCGAATATAGTCATACGTGCTTATGGAAAAGAACTTGCATGACATCTTTTGTCCTACCCTCCCATGGCAGCGGGGTCCTATTGAAAACTACGGGATATTAAGGCCTCCTTTTAATAGAGTACCAGACCAAAGTATTAGCACTTAGTGAATACACGAACTCCTCAAACTATGGTCATCACCGGGAAGTGTCCCAACTATTGTCACTCCGGGGTTTGCCGGATCATAACACGTAGCAGGTGACTATAACTTGCAAGATAGGATCAAGAACTCACATATATTCATGAAAACATAATCAGTTCATATCTAAAATCATGGCACTCGGGCCCTAGTGACAAGCATTAGGCATGGCAAAGTCATGGTGAAAGGATCGATATAGTTGACTAGAGGGGGGGGGGGTGAATAGGCAACTAACAATTTTTATCTTTTCTTTACCAAATTAAACTTTGCATCAAAGTAGGTTGTCTAGATATGCAACTAGTTGAGCAACCTATATGATGCAACAATAATAATCACACAAGCAAGCAAAGGATAGAACACAATATATCTTGAACAAGTAAAGGTAAGAGATAACCAAGAGTGGAACGGATGAAGACGAGGATGTGTTACCGAAGTTCCTTCTCTTTGAGGGTAAGTACGTCTCCGTTGGAGCGGTGTGGAGGCACAATGCTCCCCAAGAAGCCACTAGGGCCAACGTATTCTCCTCACGCCCTCACACAATGCGAGATGCCGTGATTCCACTATTGGTGCCCTTGATGGCGGCGACCGAACCTTTACAAACAAGGTTGGGGCAATCTCCACAACTTAATTGGAGGCTCCCAATGACACCACGAAGCTTCACCACAATGGACTATGACTCCGCGGTGACCTCAATCGTATAGGGTGCTCAAACACCCAAGAGTAACAAGATCCGCAAGGGATTAGTGGGGGGAATCAAATTTATCTTGGTGGAAGTGTAGATTGGGGCCTTCTCAACCAATCCCTAGAAAATCAACAAGTTTGATTGGCTAGGGAGAGAGTTCGGGCGAAAATGGAGCTTGGAGCAACAATGGGGCTTAGGGATGGAAGAGGTAGTCAGCTAGAGGAAGAAGACACCCCTTTTATAGTCACAGGACAATTCCAACTGTTACCCACCAACTCAGCCCGCGACCCGCGGTACTACCACACAATAGGAGCGGTACTACCGCATGGACCTGCGGTACTACCGCATGGACCTGTGGTACTACCGCGGAGGTCCGCGGTACTACCGTGGGTGCGGCGGGGCCTGGACTCGTCCTGATGAGCACCGACAGGGGGCGGTAGAACCGCTGACGCGGTACTACCGCAACCCCATGTGGTACTACTGCAAGGCAGGCACCGTCCAGGCACGGTAGGTACGGATATAAAAAATTACATCCGTGACTACATCCGCTGAGTTTTTATTTATACAAAGTTCCGACATGGTACTACTTCAAACTAGGTGCGGTACTACCGTGTGGGGCGCGGATGTTAAAAATTACATCCGCCCCTACTTCCGCTCATGTTGTTGTGCCTGGCCAGACTTCACGGTACTACCGTGCCGAAGCATGGTACTACCGCGTAGGGTGCGGATGTAAAAAATTACGTTCGCCCGTACTACCACTCATGGAGCAGCACCTGGCCAAAGCTCACGGTACTACTGCTCAGGAGGAGTGGTACTACCGTGGGCGCGTGCGGTACTATCGTGCCGAGGCCCGGTACTACCGCTGGTGCCTGTGGTAGTACCACTCTGGGGAGCAGTACTACCGCCAGCCTTTGAACATCAACACTAGGAGTCCTTCATTCTGCAGAGACACGGTGAGACAGAGGAAGCTTCAAAGAGCCAAAGGAAAGGAGGTGCAAAAGGAACATGTGTACGTGAGATTCCACTCAAACCTTTCCAACGCGGCCCCCCTCTTAATAGTACGTCTTTCCTACGACTCAAATCCACCGAAAAGAAACGTAGAGACACGCCGTCTTCAATAGTCTTCGAGGGGCATCAAATCGTCTTGTGTTCAGACATGATATATCTGAAAATCTCAATGCACACGATTAGTTCGCAAACGCATTGTCATCAATCACCAAAACTACTAAGGGATAAAAATGCCCTTACAATCTCCCCCTTTTTTGGGTGGATTGATGACAATACGGGATTTGCACATAGGGATATAAAGTGAGGCAACGGAAAACCCACAATATATAACATATAGATGGGCTCCCCCCTAGATGTGTGCACTCTAGAGATGTGCTTTGGACTGCACGGCACACATACTAGGATCAACACTCCCCCTATATTTTACAGACAAGGCATCTCTTGCAACAGTATAATCAACACTAAGCAAGTAGGCAAGATGATGGATATAACTAAGTAACGAAGACAGAAAGATAAGCTGGAGTGCATATGTCTTGCACCATATGATAGATAACTTGGTCTTACGAGCACAAACCAAACAAACTAAACCAAAGCAAACGAGGTTCAACAGATGGAAAGCAAAGCAACAGAGCTAAAACACACGACACACGACACGCAAATCCTACACTCTCTTCCCCCTTGGCATCGAGACACCAAAAAGGCAGAGAGGACACCTACGACATAGGTGGTAGCTCAGGCTGAAAATGACTCCTCGTCGGACTCAGTGGCGGGAATGGTCTCCTCCTCAGAATCAGTCCACTTGTAGCCCTCCTTAGCCATCCAGGCAGCCTCGGGGTTGATGTGCTTCTCGGATCCGCTAGACACCTCCTCGCCACACGCCCTCAAGATCCTCTTGTCGCGTCGGTGACTCTCCTTCTGAGCAACATGGGCCCTGTACTGACCCTGGGTCTGCATGCAGAACAACTTCTTCATCTTCATCTTCAGCTTCTTTGCCCAAGAGGGCTCTGTAGAGGAAGGAGTGTAACCAGCAGAACGGTCCTCAGCAGCATCCTCCTCCTCGATCTCCTCCTCATCCACAACCATCTTGGCAGCCTCGACCGTAGTGGTGGTGTTAGCCCATTGGCTCTTGATGCGGAGCTTGATGGGCTCATGACGAATCCAGCCCGGGGCAACGAACTCATCATTGGGATAGAGCTTCTCCCAAGTCTTGGAGATCAAGTGAAACAGGTTAGGCCCATAGATGGGGACCTTACGGTTGAACACCGCAAACTGAAGCTCTCACCACATGATATGTGAGACATCAAGTGGTTGAGTCTGAGCCTCACGCGCATCCTCACAAATGAGCATCATATCCACAAGATAGGCATGCACCTGGCCCATGTCACCAATGCGTGGGAAGAGGGTGTTGCGAAAGAGCCGATGCATGATGTCAACGAAGGAGTTCAGCACCCACACCTTCTTCGTGCTAGGAAGTGCCTTCTCAACAAGTAAGGGCAGTAGCTTGTTCTTGTTGGCAGACTCAGAGTTGGCATGAGGGCGAACTCCAACGGGCGTGTCGAGCCCCGCATCTGGAACGTGAAGCAACTCCATGAAATCCTTCCACTTAGCAGTCATCCATTTCATGGTCCTTGCTTCATCGAAATCGAAGTGGACCGAAGCAAAGAACTGAGCTACAATGTCTGGGTCAAAGTCCAGGTGAAAGGTAAGCATGTGCTCAATGCTGAACTGCTCCACCAGATCCGAGGCCTCTCCAAAATAGCCATGGTGCTTGTCCTGCCTCATGTGATTCATGTCAATCCAGTGAACTTCCACGTAGACATTCTGCTTGGCCTTGATCACATCCAGATAGATAAGGTTTTGCTGCTTGGTCCAGAACAGATCATTCCCTCTGAGGTTAGCACAGGGATTCACATAGGGGTTGATCTTCCTTCGAACAATGAACTCGGCCAGAGGTATCTCATCCATGCCCATGGTGGGCTCCCTCTGCTTGGTGGCGGTGTGCTTGGTTCTGCATTGGGAGGCATTGGAGCCCTCTAGAGCTTCATCTTGGTTGCGCAGCCGCTTTGACCCTGTGTCACGGCTGGGATTCGAGCGATGAACATGGGAATCTGAGCCACCACCTAGACACAAAACACAAGAACACGCACGAAAAACAAGAAGGGTCAATGCAAATGCCAAGGCCAAAGCCAAAAGAAACAGTAAGCAAGAGATTTGGAGAGATAAAATAGCAAAATTTGCCTCTACGGTAGTACCGGACCGGCGTACAGATGTAAAAAATTACATCCGCGCCAGCCACGGTAGTACCGTTCCGGGGTGGCACGGTAGTGCCACGCCTGGAGCGGAAGTAATTTTTTACTTCCGTGCTCCGAGCGGTAGTACCGCACAAGGGAGCGGTAGTACCGCGCGGAGCAGGCTATGAGCATGAATGCGGTAGTACCACTCCAGGATGAGGGTAGTACCGCAAGGATCAAGGACGCCACAGTAACCGCAGATCTGGATCTACAACATCCGCAAAACTAGATCGGTACTACTGTTGATCAAACTGAACTATTGTGTCAATCCAAAAAGCATGCTTACTGCACTACCACTCTCCTATAAACCCCTCTTGCACAGATTTAGCCAAAAATCTCATGAACACCACATGCATCTCCCCAAGACCTAGAAGCACAAGAACGGAAGAAAAGAAGAGGAATTTGGGGGGAAAACCTTGGTCCATGGCAAGAGGGCGAGTTGGGGAACGATCCCACCGGTCGGAATCCGAGGAGAGCGGCCGGAGATGGAGATCCGGCGAGGGCCTCCGGCGCCGTTCTTGGGCATGAGAGAGAGACGGGGTGGGGAAAAGAGATGAATGGGTATGGGGGAGTTGGAACTCCCCATGTCCCGCTCTTAACTCCCACCCGCTCGCGACGGCGCGGTAGTACCGCATATCATCACGGTAGTACCACCCAGGCGGAAGTACCGCTCACTGGGCGGTAGTACCGCTCTTCTAGCGGCAGTAAAAAATTACTGCCGCAAAGGAAGCGGTAGTTGATACGTCTCCAACGTATCTATAATTTTTGATTGCTCCATGCTATATTATCTACTGTTTTGGGCAATATTGGGCTTTATTATCCACTTTTATATTATTTTTGGGACTAACCTATTAACCGGAGGCCCAGCCCAGATTTGTTGTTTTATGCCTATTTCAGTATTTCGAGGAAAAGGAATATCAAACGGAGTCAAAACGGAACGAAATCAACTGGAGAAGTTAATTTTTGGAAGGAAAGCCACCCGATGGACTTGGAGTGCACGTCAGGAAAGAAGGGAGGTGATCACAAGGGTGGGGGCACGCCCCCCTGCCTCGTGGCCCCCCCTTCGATCCACCGACGTACCCCCTGCACCCATATATACCTACGTATCGTAAAACTTCCAAAACAGAAGATAGATCGGGAGTTCCGCCGCCGCAAGCCTCTGTAGCCACCAAAAACCTCTCGGGAGCCCGTTCTGGCACCCTGCCGGAGGGGGAACCCATCACCGGTAGCCATCTTCATCATCCCGACGCTCTCCATGACGAGGAGGGAGTAGTTCACCCTCGGGGCTGAGGGTATGTACCAGTAGCTATGTGTTTGATCTCTCTCTCTCTCTCTCTCTCTCTCTCTCTCTCTCTCTCGTGTTCTTGAGGTGATACGATCTTGATGTATCGCGAGCTTTGCTATTATAGTTGGATCTTATGTTTCTTCTCCCCCTCTACTCTCTTGTAATGAATTGAGTTTTCCCCTTGGAGTAATCTTATCGGATTGAGTCTTTAAAGATTTGAGAACACTTGATGTATGTCTTGCCGTGCGTATCTGTGGTGACAATGGGATATCACGTGCCACTTGATGTATGTTTTGGTGATCAACTTGCGGGTTTCGTGACATTGGGAACCTATGCATAGGGGTTGGCACACGTTTTCGTCGTGATTCTCCGGTAGAAACTTTGGGGCACTCTTTGAGGTTCTATGTGTTGGTTTGAATAGATGAATTGAGATTGTGTGATGCATATCGTATAATCATGCCCACGGATACTTGAGGTGACTTTGGAGTATCTAGGTGACATTAGGGTTTTGGTTGATTTGTATCTTAAGGTGTTATTCTAGTACGAACTCTAGGGCTGTTTGTGACACTTATAGGAATAGCCCAACGGATTGATTGGAAAGAATAACTTTGAGGTGGTTTCGTACCCTACCATAATCTCATCGTTTGTTCTCCACTATTAGTGACTTTGGAGTGACTCTTTGTTGCATGTTGAGGGATAGTTATATGATCCAATTATGTTATTATTGTTGAGAGAACTTGCACTAGTGAAAGTATGAACCCTAGGCCTTGTTTCCTATCATTGCAATACCGTTTACACTCACTTTTACCACTTGTTACCTTGCTGTTTTTATATTTTCAGATTACAAATACCTATATCTACCATCCATATTGCACTTCTATCACCATCTCTTCGCCGAACTAGTGCACCTATACAATTTACCATTGTATTGGGTGTGTTGGGGACACAAGAGACTTTCTGTTATTTGGTTGCAGGGTTGTTTGAGAGAGACCATATTCATCCTACGCCTCCCACGGATTGATAAACCTTAGGTCATCCACTTGAGGGAAATTTGCTACTGTCCTACAAACCTGTGCACTTGCAGGCCCAACAACGTCTACAAGAAGAAGGTTGTGTAGTAGACATCAAGCTCTTTTCTGGCGCCGTTGCCGGGGAGGTTAGTGCTTGAAGGTATATCTTTAGATCTTGCAATCGAATCTTTTTGTTTCTTGTTTTATCACTAGTTTAGTTTATAAAAGAAAACTACAAAAAATGGAGTTAAGCTTGTCTCATACGCTTCACCTTTTTAATATCTTTCGTGAGTATGATGGAAAGGAAAATTGTGCCAAAGTGCTAGAAGAAGAATTACATAGAATGCTTGGCATGAAATATGTGAATGATGAGCATGATTGCAATGTTGTTAGTATGAATTCCTTGAATATCCATGATGCTAATGATATGCAAAGCCACAAGCTTGGGGAAGCTATGTTTGATGAAGATGATATTTTCTGTCCCCCAAGCTTTGATGAGCAAATTTACTATGATGAAAGCATGCCTCCTATCTATGATGATTATTGTGATGACACGTATGCTTTAAAGAATAATGATAACCATGACACGTGTCATCCTGATCTTAATTTTCAATCACATGATAGTTACTTTGTTGAGTTTGCTCCCACTGCTATTCATAAGAAGAATTTTGCTTATGTGGAGAATAGTAAGTTTTCTATGCTAGTAGATCATGAAAAGAATGCTTTAGGTGCTGGTTATATTGTTGAATTCATTCATGATGCTACTGAAAATTATTATGAGGGAGGAATATATGCTTGTAGGAATTGCAATAATGTCAAGTTTCCTCTCTATGTGTTGAAAATCTTGAAGCTATGCTTGTTTTGCCTTCCTATGCTTGTTGATTATTGTTCCCATAAGTTGTTTGCTCACAAAATCCCTATGCATAGGAATTGGGTTAGGCTTAAATGTGCTAGTCATATGCTTCATGATGCTCTCTTTATGTTTCAATTCTTATCTTTTATGTGAGCATCATTGCCATCATCATGCCTAGCTAGAAAGGCATTAAAGAAAAGAGCTTGTTAGGAGACAACCCAATATTTATCCTTACTGTTTTTGTGTGTTCACATGATTATTCTACTGTAGTAATCATATTTTATAGCTTTTGTTTCAATAAAGTGCCAAGTAAGACCTTTAGGATAGCTTATGGTGATAGTTGTGTTGATCCTGCTGAAAATCAGAAACTTTTGCACCCAGTAATTTAGTTTTGTTAATTCACAAAAACGTGCTTCTGATCTTATAATTTTTTCTCTAGATTGGTACACGAATTTCTTAGGACTTCCTAATTTGACAGGATTTTTTGAGTTCCAGAAGTATACGTTTGATACATATTACTACAGACTGTTCTGTTTTTGACAGATTCTGTTTTCTATGTGTTGTTTGCTTATTTTGATGAATCTATGGCTAGTATTAAGTAGTATGAACCATAGAGAAGTTGGAATACAGTAGGTTTAACACCAATATGAATTTAGAATGAGTTCATTACAGTAACTAAGTGGTGGTTTTATTTTCTTATACTAACGGAGCTTACGAGTTTTCTGTTGAGTTTTGTGTTGTGGAGTTTTCAAGTTTTGGGTAAAGATTCGATGGACTATGGAATAAGGAGTGGCAAGAGCCTAAGCTTGGGGATGCCCAAGGCACCCCAAGGTAATATTCAAGGACAACCAAGAGCCTAAGCTTGGGGATGCCCCGGAAGGCATCCCCTCTTTCGTCTTCGTTCATCGGTAATTTTTCTTGGAGCTATATTTTTATTCACCACATGATATGTGTTTTGCTTGGAGCGTCATTTTCTTTTGTTAGTGTTTGTTTTCTGTTAGTTAGAATAATGTTTTGCATCTTTAGTTTCAATAAAAAAGTCAAGGATAGCCTTTGCCATGCTTATTTTGCTAGTATACATGTTGCTGTTTGAAAACAGAAAGTTTACCGCTGTTGCAAAAATTCCCTAGAAAAGTAAGAGAATGATATAATATTGAAACCTTTTGCATAATGAGCTATGATAAATTTACTACTGTGGGAATTTTATTTCATAATTTTTGGAGTTAGGGAAGTATTGATACTCTTGCATTCTTTACAGACTGTACTGTTTTGGCAGATTGCTGTTATGTTTGCATTGTTTGCATATGTTTGCTTGTTTAATGATTCTATTTGAGGATAGGAGTATTAAATATGAAGAGGCATTTAGTATTCAATGTTGAATAATAATTTTAGTGATTTGTTACAGTAGAAAATGATAAGGTTTTGCATTGGTTTATACTAACCTATCTCACGAGTTCTTGTTGAGTTTGTTGTGGATGAAGCTTTTGATAAAAAGAGAAACCATGATATGAGAGGAATTAAGGAGACAGAAAAGTTCAAGCTTGGGGATGCCCAAGGCACCCCAAGATATTATTTCAAGAAGTCTCAAGCATCTAAGCTTGGGGATGCCCCCATTGGCATCCCACCTTTCTTCTTCAACAATTATCGGTTAGTATCAGTTGAACCTAAGTTTTTTGCTTCTTCACTTGAGTTGTGCTATCCTTGCAATGTAGTTTTATTTAGCTTTGCTTGCTGTTTGAATAAAGTATCAAGATCTGAAATTGTTTAATGTTAGAGAGTCTTCACATAGTTGCACAATTATTCGACTACTCATTGATCTTTACTTATATCTTTCGGAGTAGTTTGTCATTTGATCTAGTGCTTCACTTATATTATTTTGAGAGTCTTAAATAGCATGGTAATTTGCTTAAATAATCATAATATGCTAGGTATTCAAGAATAGCAAAAACTTTCTTATGAGTGTGTTGAATATTATGAGAAGTTTGATACTTGATAATTGTTTTGAGATATGGAGGTAGTGATATTAAAGTCATGCTAGTTGGGTGATTATGAATTTAAAGAATGCTTGTGTTGAAGTTAGCAAGTCCCGTAGCAAGCACGTATGGTTAAAGTTGTGTAACAAATTTGAAACATGAAGTGTACCTGGTGATGAAGCCATGTACCTAGGGTAGGGTCATAGACCTGTCCAAGATACCCTCTCCAAGGAGATCTCTAGAAGAAACCACTTGTCAGTCGACTCAGAAGTATTCCACTCGACGGACTTGAAGACACTCGACCATGAAGCTAACCACTCGACCGCCTGGGGATCTAAAGTCAGTCTGCACACAAACGGTCGGTCATTAAGTAGCTTTTATGGTCATCATAGTACTTTATGTGGGGCGTTACCAGTAACCCCCGATCTTAATGTACTTTAAACCCTACATAACTAAGGGCCGGAGGGGTCTGGCGAACTCTATATAAGCCACCCCCCTCCTCAGTGTCAGGGGTTCGCACCCCTGTAACTCTTACTCATATAATCCAGTCGACCGCCTCCGGGCTCCGAGACGTAGGGCTGTTACTTCCTCCGAGAAGGGCCTAAACTCGTAAACATCTTGCATGTACAACTACTCCATAGCTAGGATCTTGCCTCTCCATTCCTACCCCCCTATTCTACTGTCAGACTTAGAACCACGACAGTTGGCGCCCACCTTGGGGCAGGTGTCTTAGCAACTTATTGGAGAAGTTGCGATTTTCCCGATCTCCTTCATCATGGTTTCAGGCGGAGTTTTGGTTGAGGGCCGCGAGATCCATCTCGGCGTGCTCACGTTCATCGCCGACGACTCCGCTTGGCTTCAGGAGGCTCCACTCGACATCGACGCGCTCCCCATCCGCGGGACGACGCACTTTCGCGCGTGTGTCCGCGGCGTCCTCCTGCGGCAACCGTCGACCCAGTATCGGTCGGCCCCTGTGTCGTCCTCCCTCCCTGTTTCCCGGCGGCGCAAGCGCTCCGGTCGTTCGAGGCTTCAGCGGTGGGTGAGGCACGCGGTGGCCCGCCAGTCGGCCACCCCCCAAGTCGCGGCGATTGAGCCCGACGAATCTCTCTGCGGCCTGTTCGACCTGTCGACTGGCTCCGCAGAGACTGCATCCGAGTGCGACAACTGTGATCCAGCGGCGGAGGTGCTGATGGTCAATGGTCCATGCAGTCCTCCTGGCTTTCCCCGCGCTGACGGAGGTGACGGCGGAGGTGATCCGGCGCAGGCCCATGAAGAGTATCAACCTGAGCCCCTCACTTCGCTGCAGAGGGAAGAACTTTGCCGCCGAAATATGGATGCGCTACACACTCCTATCGTTGGAGAAACCCCCGGGGCTCGGGCCTTAGAGGATGCGCGCTTGGCCAACTTGGCTGAGCGCACTCGACTGGAGAACCTCCAGTGAGCACTCGACGAGCGAGCGCAGCAACAGGTTCCAGAATCCAGTCGACGTCAACTCTTTCCACCACCGACTCAGGTATATCGAACTCCGATTCAGAATTTAGCAGCTGCAGCCCGTATAGCAGAGTCGATTCAGCCTTCCCAGTCAAAGGCTGGCAGAGGTTTGCTTCAGATCAGAGATTTACTCCGGGCAGCAGGAGATCAAAATTCAGCTGTTTCACAGTCACGGAATAGGATTCACAGTAGATCCGTTGCTGCGAATACAGTCCAGTTGGCCCATAGCCCAAGATCACCTCCGAGGCATGAGGAACGTGGAGGCCGGCGTGATGATCAGTACAAGAACCATGAGCAGTATGATCACTGATTCGATCGTGATGATTGACGTCGAGTGCCCACCCCACCCTCAAGAGGTGGATTGTACGCGCCTCGACAACAGGATGACAGACGCTAGCACAGTGTTGGGCGAAGGATTCCAGTCGACCCCAGAGAACCAGGCTTTGATGCGAGATCCATTATCGTTCAGGGTTTGGTCGACAGGAACAGAGCTCACCGAGAAGGTCATGACAGAGATATACCCACCAGCAGCAGAGTACACGTCTCAGGACGAGATTGTTTCAGCAGAGCCATCAGGGCCGCGGTGATTCCTCCCAACTTCAGGTTGGCGACTGGAGTCAATAAGTTCACTGGTGAGTCCAAGCCTGACACTTGGCTTGAAGACTACCGAGTGGCTTTTCAGATTGGCGGCGGCAACGGTGAGGTGGCCATGAAACATCTGCCCCTTATGTTGGAGGGTTCGGCCAGAGCATGGTTGAATCAGTTGGCACCCAGTAGCATTTACACTTGGGAAGGTCTTGCCCGAGTGTTTGTCAAAACATTTGAAGGAACTTGCAAGCGACCAACAGGGTTGACAGAGCTGCAATCTTGTGTGCAAAAGTCGAATGAAACTCTAAGGGATTACATCCAGAGGTGGATCACATTGCATCACACGGTAGAGAATGTATCTGATCACCAGGCAGTCTGTGCCTTCAAGGAAGGTGTTAAGAACAGAGAGCTAAGTTTAAAATTCGGTCGAACCGGAGACATGACCCTTAGTCGAATGATGGAGATTGCCACCAAGTATGCCAATGGTGAAGAAGAGGATCGGCTCCGGAGTGGCAAGTACAAGTCAGCCGCTCATGAAACCGGGGGAGGGAACTCCACTCGGAAGCAGAAGCGGAAAGCCGAGCCAGCTGCTCCTGGAGAAGCTTTGGCAGTGACTCAAGGAAAATTTAAAGGGAAGCCAAAAGGGTCTTGGAACCCTAAGAAGGTAAAGGACAAGGAAGGGAATGATGTGATGGATTTGCCGTGCCACATCCACACGAAGAAAGATGAAGAGGGTAAATTCATTTACCCGAAACATACCACTTGACAGTGTCGGCTCCTGATCCAGCAGTTCCAGGGGAAACAGCCCAAAGATAAGGAGAAGGAGTCGGACAAAGTTGAAGACAAAGAAGATAGTGATGATGGATATTCCCAGGTCAATTCCACCCTGATGATTTTTGCTGATGTAGAAAGCAAAAGTCGATTGAAAGTTATAAATCGAGAGGTGAATATGGTTGCTCCGGTGACGCCCAGTTATCTGAAATGGTCTCAGACTGCCATCACATTCGACCAGTCCGATCATCCGACGCACATAGCCACCCCTGGGAGGCAAGCTTTGGTGGTCGACCTAGTCTAAGAGGGCACTCGACTGACTAAAGTCTTGATGGATGGTGGCAGTGGCCTGAATATCTTGTATGCAGAGACGCTGAAAGGGATGGGCATTCCGATGTCCAGACTCAGTACCAGCAACATGAGTTTCCATCGAGTCATTCCTGGAAAGAAGGTTGAGTCACTCGGCCAAATTGCTCTTGATGTGGTTTTCGGTGATTCCAAGAATTACCGCAAAGAAAAGTTGACGTTTGAAGTTGTGGATTTCCAGAGTGCTTATCACGCTATTTTGGGCAGGCCAGCTTATGCACGTTTCATGGCTCGACCATGTTATGTGTACCTCAAATTGAAAATGCCTGGTCCCAAAGGTGTGATCACCATTACTGGCAATCGGAAGAAGGCATAAGAGTGCTTTCAGAAGGGCTCAAAGATCGCCGATGCTCAGATGGCAGTGGTAGAGCTGCAGGAATACCAGAAAACTGCAGATCCGAGTGACTTGTTGCGAGCCAAGAAGCCTGCTACGGAATCAGCGTTTCAGTCGTCCGGTGAGACCAAGCCGATTCGCATTCACCCGACCGACCCCAGTGCTACTCCGACCCATATTTCTACAACACTCGACTCTAAATAGGAAGAAGCGCTCATCCAGTTCCTCCGTGAGAACTGGGACATCTTCGCATGGAAGCCTTCAGACATGCCGGGTGTTCCCAGGGGGCTGGCTGAGCATCGTCTACGAGTCGACTCAAAAGTGAAACCTGTCAAGGAACATCTTCGATGGTCCGCCGTCCAGAAGAGAAAGGCCATTGGCTAGGAGGTGGCTCGGCTCTTAGCAGCAGAGTTTATCCGAGAGATTTATCACTCCGAGTGGCTCGCCAATGTTGTCATGGTCCCCAAGAAGGACAAGTCGCTTCGCATGTGCATTGAATTCAAGCATATCAATCGGGCCTGCCCGAAAGATCATTTTCCTCTCCCCCGCATCGACCAAATAGTCGACTCGACTGCGGGATGTGAGCACCTGCCTTTTTTAGACGCCTATTCCGGTTACCATCAGATCCGTCTGTATGGACCCGACGAGATCAAAACAGCTTTCATCACTCCATTCGGATGCTTCTGTTATGTCACCCTGCCATTCGGCCTCAAGAATGCCTGAAAGTGCGTTATATCGACTAGAGGGGGGGGGGGTGAATAGGCGATTTTTATGAATTCTTCACTAAGGAATTTGCTGGTGAGGAAATTCCTTAGCGAAGAACTACTTGCAGCGGAATAAGTACTCAGAAGTAAACATAACAGGATACAAACATAGTCATCATGATGAAATGAAGACTAGCACAGAGTACGGAAAGCGTAAACACAGGATAACAAGATGAAGACAAACAGACTGAAGAAATTGAACTGAGGAATTTGTGAAAGTCTTCAGTCAAAGTCTTCAAGCACAGATATGAACAACATTCAACACAGTAATGAGGAAATGAAAGAGTTGAGGAAATAGAACCAGTCAGTTGGTGAAGACAATGATTTGGTGAACCAGTTCCAACTGCTGTCTCAGTTGTACGTCTGGTTGGAGCGGCTGAGTATTTAAACTCGAGGACACACAGTCCCGGACACCCAGTCTCTGAGCCGCAACTCAGGACACCCAGTCCTCACCGTATTCTCCTTGAACTAAGACCACGCAGGCCTCGTCCAATCACTCGTGGTAAGTCTTCAGGTGACTTCCAAACCTTCACAGACTTGGTCACTCGGCGATCCACAATCCCTCTTGGATGCTCTAGACCTTGACGCCTAACCGTCTGGAAGAAGCACAGTCTTCAAAGGTAACAAGCGTCGGATCCACGCAGGATCAATTTCTTCAGTGATGCTCAATCACTTTGGGTTTGTGGGGGTTTGGTTTTGGGATTTTCCTCACTCGATGATTTTCGCTCAAAGTCCTCGGAGGATGGGTTGCTCTCAGATGACAAGTATCAAGTTCTCTCGGAGCAGCCAACCAACTAGTGGTTGTAGGGGGCGGCTATTTATAGCCTAGGGAGCAGCCGGACATGATAAGACATAAATGCCCTTCAATGATATGACCGTTAGGTGGATAAGATATTTTGGACAGCTGGCGCGCAGCACAACAACGGTCGGAAATTTGACTCTCAAATTCCTCAGGGCTATCATGTTCCTCACTGTGTAGGCAATTCGCACTAGCGAATTCCTAACTCCTCAGTCAGAGCAAAGTCCTCAGTGACCAGAAGAACTGCGTCTCTGTCACTGAAGAATTTGACTGAACTGTATGAGATTTCCAATGGCTTCACTCGAAGGGATTGGTAGGTGTAGGATTTTGAGTTGAGCATCACATGGAAATTTTTCCTTAGTATTTCCTCGACCCCCTTTAACAGTACGGTGTTTCCTATGACTCAAGAAGGAGAAAATGAAACTACGAAAACAAAAGTCTTCACGCTTCATGTTCCTCAAGTGAATGCCAAGTCTTCAAGGTCACACCATTTTCTTCACTTTCAAAGTCTTCAGAAAGTCTTCAGAATATCAAAGTCTTCAGTTGAAGAACTTCATTTTTAGGGGTCGACTTTCTCTGTAAATATCAAACTCCTCATAGACTTATAGACCTGTGTACACTCACAAACGCATCAGTTACTTAACCTATAAGTCTTCAATACACCAAAATCACTAAGGGGCACTAGATGCACTTACAATCTCCCCCTTTTTGGTGATTGATGACAACATAGGTTAAGTTTTCAACGGGGATAAACATATGAAGTGTAAATATTGATATTGAGGAATTTGATTGCAAGATATAGAAGAACTCCCCCTGAATATGTGCATAGTGAGGAATTTGCTTTTGAGGCAATGCACATTTGAAGAATTGAATCATGGAGATCTCCCCCTATATCTTGTAATTCATACACGCATTTGATATATAATATGAAGAATTTGAAATGCATGATGAAATATGGTGCCTGATGGGATTCCGCATGCGTGCAATAATATTAACGAGGAATAAGCATGCAGAATAGCACATCAAAAGTTTCAGAGCTCAGTGCATCAAGCATTAGAGCACGACCAGAAGTATCAAGGCACCATCGGATTTAAGATTACAACTCGATCCAATAAAAAGTTTCGGAAGAACGAGAGTTGTAACTTAACAAAACGCCCATAATATAAACCCGCTTGAAGACTAACTCAGATTTCTCCCCCTTTGTCATCAAATGACCAAAAGGATCGAAACTGAGGACTAACGCCCCTGAAGAATTTCAAGTTGATGGAGGAGCGCCAGCGTTGTCGGGGTTGTTTGTTGAAGTAGGGCCTGCCGCAGTGTCGTCCAAATATTCATGTTCATCAGTTTCACGCGATGAAGAATAAGAGCTGGCCACCAGATCAGGAACTTTGACTCTCTTGAATTTCTTCGGAGGTGGTGCAGACCAGTCAAATGCTTCCTGGAGACCCATAGTCTTCAGTTCTTCCGCGGAATATACATGAGTGAGAACAGCCCAGGTGTGGTTGAGGGTTTCTGAAAGGTGATACTGATTTTTCTTCACTGCATTATGGGTTGAGGTCATGTTGTGAAGAATTGCAGCAAATTGGTGTTTCACCCATTTGTGATTGCGATCAACCTTCTGATGAAGACTGAGGAGTAACTCACGGTCAGTCATCACCCTGGGTGCTGTGGCTTGAGGAATTTGCTTAGCTGAGGTATTTGCGGCAGTGTCATGTGTTGCAGAATCGTCATTGGTGGAGTAAGAAGTAGCTAGACGGAATTGACCATCCAATGGATGAGTGCCTTCATCGATCACAGCAGCTGCCTTGCCCTTATCATCAGATGAGGAAACTGGTCGCTTGAGGACTTCAATGGGCGGCAAGTAGCTACCATGGTTCAGAGTGTCAGCCTTGTAATTCAGTGAGATCTTGCCCTTATGAATCTCATAATCCAAGGCACATATGGCTTCAGCTCAAAAGGTGACAGTGCAACATTAGCCAGAGTCCTCATGAAGAAATCATGAAAGTTGACGGGAACGCCATGAATGATGTTGAAAAGCATGTTCTTCATGATGCCAACGACATCTTCATCATTTGAATCGTGGCCTTTGATAGGACTCATTGTCTTCGTTAGGATTCGATAGACAGTCCGAGGCACATACAACAATTCCTTGACGAGGAATTTGGTTCGAGGGGCCTGCCCTGGCTTCAAAGGCTTCATGAGCACTTGCATATAATGATCAGTCAGTTCGCGGTCATTGTAGATGCAACGTTCACTGTCATGGGGAGGATCAAGAGGAAGGACACGAAGCAATTCAGTTGCTGGTGCCTTATAGTGAGTGTTTTCTGTCATCCAATCCAGCACCCATGAATTGACATCTTCAGCATCTCCGGTGATATGCAAAGTGGCATAGAACTGAAGAATGAGTTCTTCATTCCAATCACAGATATCAGTGCAGAAATTCAGTAGTCCTGCATCGTGAATAACTCGGAGAACTGGCTCGAAGCACGGCAGAGATTCCATATCAACATGAGGAATATGCTCATGATCGAAGATTTTGTCCTTGTCAAAGAGCACTGAGGAATAGAAGTTGGCTTGAGTAGCAGTCCAGAAACGCCTTTTCCTTATGCGAGCAGAGTCATATGGATTGTAGTCAGTGAAGAACACATGCTCCGAAAAGAAGTCTTCAGCCTTGAATTTTTGCTTGCTTGAGAACGGATTCTTCGGTTTGGGCAGAGGAGTGTCAGTGATTTGCAGCACAACCTCAGGAATCGCGATCTCAGGTGCTTCAGGCTGAGGAATTTCTGGTTCCTCTTCTTGTGCAGGTTGGGGATCAGTTGCAGGTTCTTCAGCACTAGCGGCTGGAATTTTTCATGAACAGATGATGTGGGATGAGTTTCTTCAGAGCCCATTTGAACAGTTGTAGCCGGGGACTGAGGAATTTGTTGAATTGGAGTGAAGAGAGGAGTATTTGGATGCTGACTTTCCCAAAAGTCATCATTCATCACTGGTGTAGTGCATCCAATATCCACGTCTTCATCTTCTTTTTCAATTTCCTCAACACAACCTCTTCAGCTGTGAACTGAGGCATGGGTGAGGAAACGACTGGCGGTGAAGGGAATGCTTCCACTTCAATTTCTTCATCAAGCTGTTCTGAGGTAGCAACAGAATGATTTTCTTCATCAGATCCGCTTGGGATCTTGTATTCTTCTCCATAAGGAACAATTTCCTTAGACGACATGGAGGAAATGGGAACGACATCAATGGGATTTTCAAGCGAGCTGGTCATTGGCTTCATTTTCTTTGTAGCCGAAGAATTTGACGCAGCTGATGCCTTCCTTTTCTTCACTGCAGCTCGCTCTGCAGCCTTGGTCTTCTTCACTTCATAAGCAGAAGGAAGAATTGGAGTTGGTGTTGGCGCAGGAGGAGCTGAGGACTGTGGTTCATTTTCTTCAGGCGCGACTGGTGCAGTTGCCCTGATCTCTTCAGTTTCTTCAGGTGCACCACTAGTGGATGCCCTGGGAATTTCTTCAGCGGCTGGAATGGAGTCATCAGCCCTGGAACTTGTATTCTCATCAGCAGGCTGAAAGTCATTAGCAGTGCTGGCATGTTCTTCAGCAGGCTGAGCAGAATCTTCAGCCTGAGGATTTTCTTGTTGCGATGGGGCTGCAACAGTTGTCATTTTCTTCATCAAATTGACGAATCTTACTTTGGCTCCTTGCCAATCAGCATTGTATGCATCGAAATCCTTGCTGAGGGCTTGAATCTCAGATTGAGCCTTGAGAAGTTCTTCAGGTGACAGTCTGACAATGTTCTTTTTCAGAAACTTCTCCTTTCTGGCTTGTGCTCTCTTTATCTCACGAGCCTTTTCAAATTTCCATTTCTCTTCAGCGATGAAATGGGTCAGCATATGACTTTGACCAGGAGTCAGAGGCAGGTCAGGCATTGGAGTGCTTGGATCCTGATGCCATAAGTCGATGAAGTCAAGGATCTTCTTCGGATCCAAAAGCAGAGGCACAGTTGTTCCTTTGGCGCTAGCGGCCTTTGTGAGTCTGTCTCTAATGATTTCTTCAAGTTCTTCATCAGAAGCCTCGTCATCAGAGGGTACTTGGAAAGCAACCTGTTTCTTTCTTGGACTTGGCCGAGGACCGCGTCCACCTGTTGCTTTTGTCTTCAGCAGAGTGGGGCCTGATGAGGACATTGGTGCAGCTGAGGAACTTGCTGAGACACCGGAAGCAATTGAGAAACCCTGAGTCCTTTGACATGTAGCCAGATGCACAGGAGTTGAGGACTTGGAGGAAGCTGCTGAGGACTTTGGTGGTGCAGCAGTAGACTGAGGAATTTGCCGTGAGGGCGTGGCTGAGGAACTGGGCCGTGAGGGCGCTGATGGTGAAGCACTTGGCTTGCGAGCAGGCTTCTTCGACATTGATTTTCTCGGCTTGACCGAGTTCTCAGCAGCAACAGAATCCTCATTGAATTTCCTCACTCCCTCCTTGGCTTGGCTTGCCAGTTTTGCTTGACGCCTAGACCATTCTTCAGGAAAGTCCTCACCACGCTTGATGCTGGTGGGATCAGTGACTTGGCCAGGTGCCAATGGAGCTCTTGGGCATGGAGGGTTTAAAGCGAATTTCTTCATGTACTTGGGAGTAACATAGCAATATTCCCTCCATTCTCGTGCCCATCTTCGTTCTATCCTCTGAATGCGCACTTTGCGCTGATTTTTGTTCTCTTTGCCAAACTTGGCTTCATCAGGTGTGCAATAATCCTTGTATATTTCATCAGGTATCTCAAAAGTAGTCATGACCTCCGGTTTCTTTCCTCCCTTCTGCGGTCTCTTGCCTTCTGCCATTTTCTTCAGGTGAGGAATTTGAACAATAGAACACTCTGAAGAAGTATGCAGTTTTTCTTCGAGGAACGCTGCAAATGAGTTAAGTTGATGAGAACCTAGTGATTCAGCAGCGGACATGAGTACTTGTGAACAGAGTGTAGGTGCGAGGAATTTGGAGAGGTCATATGCGTTCTCAGAAGATTTTTTGAAAAGTCAAGTTTTGAGGAATTTGACCAGTTGAGCCTTGAGGAATTTCACTAAGCGTTCTTGTCTCAGGTTCCAGAGTTGTACAGATCGAAAATCCGCACAATTGAGGAATCTTGAAGAAATGAGTGCTTAGAGAGATGAATCAAGACCATACAGTGTGTGAGGTGTTCATATGTGAAGATTTCAAGAACAAAAACACCTTTGAAGATTTTCAGAAAAGTTTGAGAATCAAAGCGAGTAATAAAAGTGACTTTTAATTACCCGAACTAAAGAACACGACGAACATAGATGAACCGTGGTGAAGTTCGTCACGTTAGATCTCCCACGCCCTAACTTGGCAGAGGGAGATAGCTATGGCGGCGGCGGAGTGAAGATTTCCGCAGCCGGCGCGAGTACGACGGCGACGAGGTCGAGGCAGTGAAGCTCTTCCTCACCGACGGCGATGGAGTAGCGGCGGCGCTAGGTTTTGAGGAGAGCTCGAGCGAGAGACAGCGACCGAGCGGAGTAAATGAAGCAAGGAAGGGAGAGGGGTATTTATAGCCACGGTAAAAACTGTTCGCCCGAAGATTTTGGGACGAATATGCCCCTGCCCTTTCTTCTTCACGCGACATGTGTCACCCACGTACTGTGCAGATGAGATCGTGTAAGATCGTGGGTGAATAAACTAATGCATCGTGGGATGCAGAACGGTTTGAGCGGTAAAACCGAAAATCTGGATAAGATTTGTTTTACAATTTTCGTTGGCAATTTCTTCAGCTGACAGGACACAGTGAAGACTTTGAACGAGTTTCAATCAGAACGCACATGAAGAATTTGTGAATAGATTGGGTTGAGTATAGCATAGAGGGGGAAGGGTCCGATCACATTCACTTAGCAGAAATCACAACTTGAAGAAATAGCAATAAGTGAATGCTGTAGAGGACTTAAACTCATATATATATATATATATATATATATATATATATATATATAGCCAATGAAGAAAAACGACGGAAACAGTGAAGATTTTGCAAAGTTGAAGAATTTGAAAGACTGAGGAATTTCAAAAATGAGGAAAAACTCAAATTGAAGATTTTCAACTTTTGTGGTGGCATGACCCACCGTATAAGAATGATGATTTCAGACACCGCGTACAATTGTCGTAGGGTTCTGAGAATCAAATTCTTCATTAATTTCTTCACACTTAGAGTGTAATTCTTCATTGATTGAAGAAAAACGTTTCTTCATGTGTTGCACATCTAAGTCATCAATTCTGCATAAGGGTTAGGATGTGTGTCCTTTTCAAAGAACATTCGAAGATTCTAAGATATTTAGCTCACACCGCAACTTGCTAAATCTCTTCTCATCCAAGGGCTTAGTGAAGATATCAGCTAGCTGTTCTTCAGTCTTCACATGCTCGATGGAGATATCGCCCTTCAACACATGATCACGAAGAAAATGATGACGAATCTGGATGTGCTTAGTCTTCGAGTGCTGAACTGGGTTGTGAGCAATCTTGATGGCACTCTCATTGTCGCAGAGGAGAGGCACATTCTTCACGTTGACTCCATAGTCCTTGAGGGTTTGCTTCATCCAAAGCAATTGAGCACAGCAAGAGCCAGCAGCAATGTATCCAGCTTCAGCAGTAGATAGTGATACGCAGTTCTGTTTCTTCGAGGACCAACAGACCAAAGATCGTCCGAGGAAATGACAAGTGCCAGAAGTTGACTTGTAGTCCACACGATCACCAGCATAGTCAGAGTCAGAATATCCAATGAGATCAAAAGCAGAGCCCTTGGGGTACCATAATCCTAGTGTTGGTGTGTGAGCTAAATATCGAAGAATATGCTTCACAGCCTTATGGTGTGATTCCTTCGGTGCAGCTTGAAATCGGGCACACATGCAAACACTAAGCATTATATCTGGCCTAGATGCACATAAGTACAATAAAGAACCAATCATGGAGCGGTATACCTTGTGATCGAAGTCAATACCATTTTCATCAGTGCATAGATGGCCATTTGTGGGCATAGGAATTTTGACGCCTTTGCAATCTTGCATGCCGAATTTCCTCAGTACATCTTTGAGGTATTTCTCCTGAGATATGAATATGCCATTGCGCTACTGACGAATTTGAAGACCTAAGAAGAATTTCAACTCTCCCATCATAGACATTTGATATTCTTTACTCATCATATAGGCAAATTCATCACTATAACGTTGGTTAGTACAGCCAAAGATAATATCATCAACATATATTTGGCACACAAACAGTTCACCATCATATGATTTAGTAAAAAGAGTAGGATCAAGTGAACCGGGTGTGAAGCCATTCTTCACGAAGAATTCCTTCAATGTATCATACCACGCCCGAGGGGCTTGCTTGAGGCCATAGAGGGGCTTATTGAGTCTGAAGACTTTGTCAGGATTCTTGGGATCTTCAAAACCTGGGGGTTGAGCAACATATACTTCTTCCTCAAGCTTACCATTGAGGAATGCACTTTTCACATCCATTTGATATAAGATGATATCATGATGGTTAGCATAGGAAAGTAAAATGCGAATAGCCTCAAGTCTAGCAACAGGTGCAAAAGTTTCATCGAAATCAATTCCTTCAACCTGTGTGTAGCCTTGAGCTACTAGTCGTGCCTTATTCCTCACCACAAGGCCATTTTCATCTTGCTTGTTGCGGTAGATCCACTTTGTGCCAATGATATTATGCTTGCGAGGATCTGGGCGATTTACCAATTCCCAGACATTGTTCAACTCGAACTGATGTAATTCTTCTTGCATAGCCTGAATCCACTCCGGCTCCAGAAATGCTTCATCTACCTTAGTGGGCTCTGTGATAGAGACAAAAGCATAGTGCCCATAAAAGTTAGATAAATGTGATGCTTTTGAGCGGGTGAGAGGACCTGGTGCGCTAATGTCATCGATGATCTTCTCCACTTGCACTTCTTTTGCAACGCGTGGATGAGTTGGTTGTCGCTGAGGATTTTGATCAGCATTTTCTTCAGCACCATTTTCCTCATCTTGTTCTTCAGGGGCATCAGCTCGACGTTCTTCCCGAACAGGAATGAATTCTTCAGCAGATTCTTCAGTAGGAATGACATCCTCAGTTGCCTTGAGCTTGATAGCATCCTCAGGTGCTGGTTCATCTAACACAGAAGGTAGGTGCTCTCTTTGCGAGCCATTAGTTTCATCGAACTGCACATCTACAGTGTCAACAATCTTGTGAAGAACAATGTTGAAGACTCTGTAGGTGTGCGAGTCCTTTCCGTAACCAAGCATAAAACCTTCATGTGCTTTCGGTGCAAATTTAGAGTTGTGGTGAGGATCTCTAATCCAACATTTTACACCGAAGACTTTGAAATAACTCACATTGGGTTTCTTGTCAGTGAGGAGTTCATAGGCAGTCTTCTTGAAGAATTTGTGAAGATATACTCTGTTGATGATGTGGCAAGCAGTATCAATTGCATCAATCCAAAAACGCTGAGGCGTTTTGTATTCATCAAGCATAGTGCGAGCCATCTCAACAAGAGTTCTGTTCTTGCACTCCACGACGCCATTCTGCTGAGGAGTATAGGGAGCAGATAACTCATGAGTAATACCAAGTTCATCAAGATAGGCATCAAGACCAGAATTCTTGAACTCAGTTCCATTGTCACTTCTAATATGCTTGATCTTCACACCAAAGTTGGTTGAAGCCCTCGAGGAAAATCGTTTGAAGACTTCCTGCACTTCATGTTTGTAAGTAACAATGTGTACCCATGTATATCGAGAATAATCATCAATAATGACAAAACCATATAGAGATGCATCATTAGTGACTGCTGAATAATGATTAGGTCCGAAGAGGTCCATGTGAAGCAATTCAAATGGACGGGTAGTGGTCATGATAGTCTTCGTTGGATGCTTGGCCTTGGTCATTTTTCCGGCTTCACATGCTCCGCACAAGTGATCCTTGAGGAATTTGACATTCTCAATGCCAATGACATGCTTCTTCTTCGCAAGCGTGTTCAAATTCCTCATGCCTGCATGACCAAGTCTTCGATGCCATAGCCAGCCTTCTGAAGCTTTTGCAAGTAGACACACGGCTGGTTGTGGTCCTGTAGAGAAATCAACAATATACAGATCTCCTCTCCTAAAGCCTTCGAAGACTTTGGAATTGTCAGCTTCTATAATCACAACACAGCGATATTTGCCAAAGACAACAACCATATCAAGATCACAAAGCATTGAGACTGACATGAGATTGTATCCTAAGGACTCAACAAGCATGACTTTGTCCATGTGCTTGTCCTTAGAGATAGCAACCTTACCAAGACCCAATACCTGACTTTTGCCTTTGTCAGCAAAGATGATATGCTTCAGAGGTGACGGTGATAAGGGAGCATCCATCAATAGATTCTTGTCACCAGTCATGTGATTTGTACATCCACTATCGAGGACCCATTCAGTGGTTTTGGGTTGATCATCCTGCAGATGAATTAGTGTAGCTTACAATCTCATATGCTTCATCAGTGAAGAATATGATATCAAGTTCATCAGATGAATTTCATCAAGCAGTAAACATATATAGCAGTATGAGGACGTGTGAAATGAAAGTTCATTTCATCATGATTCGCCTGCTTCCTTTCAGGCATTTTTGTCAGGTCCCCAGCAAATTCTTCAGACGTTAGAGCACGTCTGGAGACCTGACTCTGTAGAAGAGATTAGTTCTTTTTCTTCACCACCCACATCTGGAGGGGTGGCAAAGAGTTCATCATCCTGCGAGCACCATGTGAGAAAGGTGGCAAAGATGCCAAACCATTTCACTTCACATAAGAGGGGTTAGGGTAGGCATATGAATAAGCAGAGTAATTCTTCGAGGACTTATGAACATAATGGTTTGAAGAATAATGCACATATTCATAGCTCTTAGCTCTACCCTGCGAGACAAAGTTGTTAGCACGATGATAATCATATGAGGACTTTGATCCAGATGAGGAATTTGATCCATATGAAGAATTTGGTCCATATGAAGAATTTGATCTGGGGTTCCTATTCTTCACAGGTGGTGTCATGAGGACATTCACCTGAAGACTTTCAACACAACTTTTGGGAACCCAGATTTTCTTCATAGGGGAACCGTTCCTGCAGTTAGTGCCAACATATCTAGCAAATACTTCACCATTCTGATTTTTGAACAGTTTATAGTTGGAGTCAAATGACTCATTAGAAGAATGAGGAGATTCACATGTAAAGCCAGATAAGTTAGATGGATCAACTGGAGGTCCCTTTGCAGCAACCCATGAGGTTTTGGGGTACTGCTTAGGCTTCCAATATGTTCCATCAGCATTGAGTTTCCTCTCAAAGGCAATACCCTCTTTCCTAGGGTTTCTGTTGAGGATCTGCTTTTTGAGCACATCACAAAGTGTCTGATGCCCTTTGAGGCTTTTGTACATGCCTGTCATGTACAATTCCTTCAGCCCTGCATTGTCAGTGATACTAGCAATGTCCTCAGATGAGGAATTAGTGATAGCAGAGGCAGATGAAGAATTTGTAACACTTGAAGCATTTGAACATTTAGGTGAAGAATTAGTAGATACACGTTCAATGCACTTTAAGCATGGAGGAACAAATTCTTCCTGAGAAGTGCTGATTTGTTGAGCTAGTAATGAATCGCGCTCCTTCTGAAGATCTTCATAACACACTCTTAGGTTTTCAAGATCATCCTTTCTTTGAAGAGATTCAAGAGAAAGCTTCTCGTGATCTTGCTTTTCTTGAAGAAATTCATAAGAAAGTTTCTCATGATCAGACAAGAGAGAGTTATGATGACCTTGAAGGTTATCATACCTAGACTGAAGTCTTTGAAGATTTTCAGTCAAGGCTTTAGTGCGATCCATTTCTTCACCCAACATATCATCACTTTTATCTAGCATGTTTTGAACCTTTTCAAGAGCCCGTTGTTGTTTCACAGCAATTTTAGCAAGTTTAGAGTAGCTGGGCTTGAGATCCTCATCAGATTCATTTTCACTAGAGCCAGAGGAGTTGTATTTGAGTACCTTAGCTCCTTTTGCCATGAAGCAATAGGTGGGAGCGTAGCCACCATTATCTTCATCAGGCTTGTCGGTGATGTCAGTTTCTTCAGTGTTGAAGATGGACTTGCTGACGAAAGCAGTAGCGACGGCCAGACTCGCAACACCAGACTCAGATTCTTCAGACTCCTCCTCTTCATCATTTTCCTCAGATTCAGCTTCAGAGTCCATTTCCTTGCCAATGAATGCCCGAGCCTTCTTGGAGCTGCTCTTCTTGTGAGATGAAGACTTTGAGGATTTTGATGACGAAGATTTTGACGATTTCTTCTTCTTCTTTGCATCATCAGAACTGTAATCCTTATATTTCTTCTTCTTCATTTCCTTTTCCCACTGAGGACAATCTTGAATATAGTGACCAGGCTTCTTGCATTTGTGGCAAAGTCTTCTCTTATAGTCACTGGATGAGGAATCATTTCCTCTTGAGGATTTTCCAAAGCGACCACGTCTTGTGAACTTCTGGAATTTCTTCACAAGCAGTGCTAGATCCTGGCTCAGTTCTTCAGGATCACCAAGGCTACTACCAGAATCCTCACATTCAGAGTCAGACGCAACCTTGGCCTTCAGGGCACGTGGTTTGCCATAGTTTGAGCCATAGAGATCTCTCTTTTCAGCAAGCTGAAACTCGTGAGTGTTTAGCCTTTCGAGGATATCAGCAGGATCAAGCGACTTGTAGTCAGCACGTTCTTGTATCATCAGTCCCAGAGTATCAAATGAGGAATCAAGCGATCTCAGCAGTTTCTTCACAACTTCATGATCAGTGATGTCAGTGGCACCGAGGGCTTGAAGCTCATTTGAGATGTCAGTGAGGCGATCAAAGGTTTGTTGGACATTCTCATTGTCGAGTCTTTTGAAGTGGTTGAAGAGATTCCGAAGAACGTCGACTCGAGAGTCACGCTGAGTTGAAACTCCTTCATTTACTTTGGACAGCCTATCCCAGATAAGCTTAGCAGTTTCCAAAGCACTCACTCTTCCATACTGTCCTTTGCTCAGATGGCCACATATGATATTCTTCGCTTGAGAGTCGAGTTGTTTGAATCTCTTCACATCGGTAGCGTTCAGTGAGGGAGTGACAGAGGGGACACCATTTTCCACAACATACCAGAGATCGTTATCAATTGCCTCAAGATGCATTCGCATCTTGTTCTTCCAGTAGGGGTAGTCCGTCACATCAAAGGTAGGACACCCAGCCGAGACCTTGATCATACCTGCGGTCGACATAACTAAAACTCCAGGCGGTTAAACCAAAATCACACAGAACAAGGGAGTACCTTGCTCTGATACCAATTGAAAGTGCGTTATATCGACTAGAGGGGGGGTGAATAGGCGATTTTTATGAATTCTTCACTGAGGAATTTGCTGGTGAGGAAATTCCTTAGCGAAGAACTACTTGCAGCGGAATAAGTACTCAGAAGTAAACATAACAGGATACAAACATAGTCATCATGATGAAATGAAGACTAGCACAGAGTACGGAAAGCGTAAACACAGGATAACAAGATGAAGACAAACAGACTGAAGAAATTGAACTGAGGAATTTGTGAAAGTCTTCAGTCAAAGTCTTCAAGCATAGATATGAACAACATTCAACACAGTAATGAGGAAATGAAAGAGTTGAGGAAATAGAACCAGTCAGTTGGTGAAGACAATGATTTGGTAAACCAGTTCCAACTGCTGTCTCAGTTGTACGTCTGGTTGGAGCGGCTGAGTATTTAAACTCGAGGACACACAGTCCCGGACACCCAGTCTCTGAGCCGCAACTCAGGACACCCAGTCCTCACCGTATTCTCCTTGAACTAAGACCACACAGGCCTCGTCCAATCACTCGTGGTAAGTCTTCAGGTGACTTCCAAACCTTCACAGACTTGGTCACTTGGCGATCTACAATTCCTCTTGGATGCTCTAGACCTTGACGCCTAACCGTCTGGAAGAAGCACAGTCTTCAAAGGTAACAAGCGTCGGATCCACGCAGGATCAATTTCTTCAGTGATGCTCAATCACTTTGGGTTTGTGGGGGTTTGGTTTTGGGATTTTCCTCACTCGATGATTTTCGCTCAAAGTCCTCGGAGGATGGGTTGCTCTCAGATGACAAGTGTCAAGTTCTCTCGGAGCAGCCAACCAACTAGTGGTTGTAGGGGGCGGCTATTTATAGCCTAGGGAGCAGCCCGACATGATAAGACATAAATGCCCTTCAATGATATGACCGTTAGGTGGATAAGATATTTTGGATAGCCGGCGCGCAGCACAGCAATGGTCGGAAATTTGACTCTCAAATTCCTCAGGGCTATCATGTTCCTCACTGCGTAGGCAATTCGCACTAGCGAATTCCTAACTCCTCAGTCAGAGCAAAGTCCTCAGTGACCAGAAGAACTGCGTCTCTGTCACTGAAGAATTTGACTGAACTGTATGAGATTTCCAATGGCTTCACTCGAAGGGATTGGTAGGTGTAGGATTTTGAGTTGAGCATCACATGAACATTTTTCCTTAGTATTTCCTCGACCCCCTTTAGCAGTACGGTGTTTCCTATGACTCAAGAAGGAGAAAATGAAACTACGAAAACAAAAGTCTTCACGCTTCATGTTCCTCAAGTGAATGCCAAGTCTTCAAGGTCACACCATTTTCTTCACTTTCAAAGTCTTCAGAAAGTCTTCAGAATATCAAAGTCTTCAGTCGAAGAACTTCATTTTTAGGGGTCGACTTTCTCTGTAAATATCAAACTCCTCATAGACTTATAGACCTGTGTACACTCACAAACGCATCAGTTACTTAACCTATAAGTCTTCAATACACCAAAATCACTAAGGGGCACTAGATGCACTTACAATGCCGGAGCCACATTCATGAGGATGATTCGGAAGTGTTTTCTCACTCAAATCAGTTGGAATGTGGAAGCATACATGGATGATATTGTGGTCAAATCACGGAAGGGTTCCGACCTGTTGACTGACCTTGCTGAAACATTTGCCAATCTCAGGAGGTATGATATCAAGCTTAATCCATCAAAGTGCACATTCGGAGTTCCTGGCGGAAAGTTACTCGGTTTTCTCGTTTCCGAACGAGGAATCGATGCCAACCCAGAAAAAGTTGGTACTATACTCCGAATGAAACGCCCTGTGCGTGTGCACGATGTCCAGACGCTTACTGGATGCTTGGCCGCTTTAAGTCGATTCATCTCTCGTCTCGGTGAAAAGGCATTGCCTCTTACCGACTGACGAAGAAGTCAGACAAGTTCGAGTGGACTCCCAAAGCTGATGCAGCGTTTGCAGAGCTAAAAGCTCTGTTCTCCACCCAGCCGGTGCTTGCTGCCCCAATCAGCAAAGAGCCTTTGCTGCTTTACATTGCAGCCACAGGACAAGTCGTCAATACAGTACTTACAGTCGAGCGGGAAGAAGAAGGAAAAGCCTTCAAAGTTCAGCGCCGAGTATATTATCTTTCTGAAGTGTTGGACCCATCAAAGCAAAGATACCCTCATTATCAGAAGCTTGTATATGGGATTTATATGACCACGAAGAAGGTTGCTCATTACTTCTCTGACCATTCCATTACAGTCGTCAGCGACGCCCCATTGTCAGAGATTCTGCACAACAGAGATGCAACTGGTCGAGTGGCAAAATGGGCGACTGAACTCCTTCCCCTTGATATCAAGTTTGAGGTAAAGAAAGCCATCAAGTTCCAAGCAGTAGCAGATTTCATCGCCGAGTGGATTGAACAGCAACTACCGACTCAAGTTCACTCGGAGCACTGGACCATGTTCTTTGATGGTTCTAAGATGCTGAATGGTTCCGGTGCTGGGGTAGTGTTGGTTTCCCCCCGAGGAGATAAGCTCAGATATGTGCTCCAGATCCACTTTGATTCCCCCAACAATGAAGCAAAATACGAAGCACTTTTGTATGGGTTGCGTATGGCCATTTCACTCAGCGTCCGTCGCCTCATGGTCTATGGCGACTCAGATCTGGTGGTTAATCAAATGATGAAGGAGTGGGACGTCAGAAGTCCAGCCATGACTGGTTACTGCAATGCAGTGAGAAAGCTAGAGAAGAAATTTGAGGGGTTAGAGCTTCATCATATACCCCGACTGAAAAATCAAGCTGCTGATGATTTGGCAAAAATAGGGTCCAAGAGAGACGCCATTCCCAGTAATGTGTTTTTGGAGCACATCCACACACCATCAGTTCAAGAGGATCCTTTCACCAAAGAAGCCCCGTAGCCAAAAAGTGTCACTGATCCGACTGAAGTTGAGGTCCCAGCTGTGGTCGACCTGATCATGGAAGTTTTCTTCATCACTCCCGACTGGACAGTGCCATACATCGCGTATATCCTAAGGAAAGAGCTCCCGGAGAACGAAGAAGAGGCCCGACAGATCGTCCGCCGATCCAAGGCCTTTACTATGATCAAGGGACAACTATACAGAGAAAGCGCGACTGGAGTCAGCCAGAAATGTATAACACCAAAAGAAGGTCAGATAATTCTTGACGATATCCACTCGGGGACCTATGGTCATCATGCGTCCTCTCAGACCATTGTGGCTAAAGCATACCGAGCGAGATTTTACTGGCCAAGAGCAAATGAAATGGCGAAGGAAATAGTCGACAAGTGTGAAGGATGTCAGTTCTATTCCAATATGTCACACAAACCCGCCTCAGCCTTGAAGACCATTCCACTCGTCTGGCCCTTCGCTATTTGGGGATTGGATATGGTTGGACCACTGAGAACTGGCAGGAGCGGCTTCACCCATGTACTAGTGGCAGTCGACAAGTTCACTAAGTGGATTGAAGCTAAGCCTATCAAGAACCTTGATGTCGGCACTGCTATCAGCTTCATCAGAGAGTTGGTATTCAGATACGGAGTTCAACACAGCATCATCACTGATAATGGGTCAAACTTCGATTCCGACGAATTCAGAGCTTTTTGCGCTTCTCAAGGCACGTGAGTCGACTACGCTTCTATCGCTCACCCCCAGTCGAAGGGACAAGCAGAAAGAGCAAACGGCCTAATTCTCAAAGGACTTAAACCCCAGTTGATGCGTGACCTCAAGCATGCAGCAGGCGCATGGGTCGACGAACTTCCATCAGTTCTTTGGGGATTAAGGACCACACCTAATCGGTCGACTGGACGAACTCCATTCTTTCTGGTCTATGGAGCCGAAGCAGTTTTGCCGAGTGACCTGCTTCACAATGCACCCCAAGTCGAGCTCTACATTGAAGATGAAGCGGAACAAGCCCGGCAGGACGCAGTCGACCTTCTAGAATAAGAAAGAGAGATGGCCATGATCCGGTCGACTATCTATCAGCAGGACTTGCGTCGATTCCATGTCAGAAACGTGAAGAGTCGAGCCTTTCAAGAAGGAGATTTGGTCCTCCGAGTGGATCAACAGAAGCCACACAAGCTTGCTCCTACTTGGGAAGGCCCCTTCATCATCACCAAGGTTCTCCACAATGGAGCGTACCGTCTTTACAATGTCGGTCACCAGATTGACGAGCCACGAGCTTGGAACGCGGAGCTGCTCCGCCCCTTTCATACTTAAGTACTCACTCGGATGAGATGTAATAAAAGTACCTCTGTAGTTTGTTTATCAAAGACAAGAGTGTTATAATTTTCCCAGTGATTGTTGTTACTTTTGTTTACGTTAGAAATCCCCCAGTGGGTGGCTTAGCTGCGAGTCCGTTTTGCCTAAGTTTGTAAAAAAAATCCCTACCGAGTGGTGATTCAGCCTTCCACTCGAGGGCTTAGCTGCGAATCCGTTTCGCCTAAGTACTTAAAAATCCTACCGAGTGGTGAGCCAGCCTCCCACTCGGAGGCTTAGCTGCAAATCCGTTTCGCCTAAGTACTTAAAAATCCTACCGAGTGGTGAGCCAGCCTCCCACTCAGAGGCTTAGCTGCAGTCCCAGTACTCGCCTAAGTTTAAAAAATCCTACCGAGTGGTGAGCCAGCCTCCCACTCGGGGGCTTAGCTGCAGTCCCAATACTCGCCTAAGTTTAAAAAATCCTACCGAGTGGTGAGCCAGCCTCCCACTCGGGGGCTTAGCTGCAGTTCAGTACTCGCCTAAGTATTTGAAAATCCTACCGAGTGGAGAGCAGTCCTCCCACTCGGAGGCTTAGCTGCAGTCCAGTACTCGCCTAAGTATTTGAAAATCCCACCGAGTGGAGAGCAATCCTCCCACTTGGGGGCTTAGCTGCAGTCCAGTACTCGCCTAAATATTTGAAAATCCTACCGAGTGGAGACCAATCCTCCCACTCGGGGGCTTAGCTGCAGTCCAATACTCGCCTAAGTATTTGAAAGTCCTACCGAGTGGAGAGCAATCCTCCC